>NC_066582.1:389055043-389358793 GCF_024323335.1 Lathyrus oleraceus
TCCGAGCAAGTGAAGGATTTGAAGAATTGAAGGTTCTTGCAAAGGAGTCGCTGGGACGGTGGACCATATTGCTAAATATTGGGTTATAACAATTCGGGGTTTAGATTCGATCTAGTGAAAACTTTGAGGAACAAGGAGTTTCTTGCAAAGAAGTAGCTTGAGACAGTGAATCAAATTGGAATTGTTGCGTTACTTGATCAAGCTTTGATCAAGGTAAGAGAAGGCGTCAGAATCAACATGAAACTTAAGGTTTGTAGGGTTGGATTGATACACCTCTCTTGTATACATACTTTTGCAAAGTAAGGTTAATTTTGTTATCTCAATTCGAGCTCGAATTGAGGGCAGGCGTACTCATAGAAAGGTCGATTGGGGAACTGCCTAAAAAAATCCTCGTGTACTCTCTCTCTCTCTCTCTCTCTCTCTCTCTCTCTCTTACATTTTATTTATAAATTGTTGAATTCACTAATTGTGCGATCAATATGTTTGGTTAAATGTTTGATAACCTTTTGAAAGTGGTTTTGTTGAGGTGATCATAATCTATTATATTATGGTTGGATTTGAAGATCAACAAAACCATAAAAATTTCCAAACTAAATCGATTGTACACAAAGTGTTCGATAATTTGACTCAATAGCATTTTGTGTATTTTATCATTGGGAATAAACTCCACTTTTAGCATAGCATTCAATTTGTCGTGGTTGAAGTTAGTTTGATTAAATTTTTGTTCATTATCATACTTTGATTGTAATGACGCATATCCGAGCTTTTCGATAGCGGTTCTGTTAGACGATTCGATCCGAGTCACTTTCGATGCACCATAAAATTTTTCAAAACAATTTTTGTTCAAGTTTTTAAATTGAGATCTATTCACCCCCTCTAGATAATTCTCTATCATTTAACATGATGTGCAAGTGAGGGACAACCTTACGATAGAAGTATTGTCTTTGAGGATTGAGGACCAAAAGTTGAAGAAGCTAAGGGGTAAGGAGATTGCTCTGGTGAAAGTTGTATGGGGAGAAGCTGTTGGAGGAAATATGACATGGGAGCTGGAGAATCGGATGCTAGAAGTATGAGAGAAGTTGTTTTTATCAGGTAAATTTTCGAGGACGAAAATCTTATTAGTGAGGGAGAGTTGTAACTCCCCATTTGAATCATCTCAGTTGTATTGTATGTATTTTGAATGGTTGAAGTAGTGGGGGAGCCTTGGGTATGGGGTAGTGTCCCTAGAATATTAAAACTTTAAGTGAGGGGTGTGGTAGTAATTAACGAGAAGTAGAGAGTGTTGAATACAATGAGATTAATAGTATTATTATTATTAAATTTAATTAAATTAATTTAGTAATAATAATAAATGAGTTTATATTTATTTAAAATAACAATAATAATATAGAGATAGTATTGCTTTTATTTTAATTTTATTGGGTAGTTGGCATAATTATATGATATAGAAAATATAATATATAATATATATATATATATATATATATATATATATATATATATATATATATATATATATATATATATATATATATATATATATATATATAGATAGATAGATAGATAGATAGATAGATAGATAGATAGATAGATAGAGAGAGAGAGGGAGAGAGAGAGAGAGATTATTAGTATTTGATTTTTTAGTTTGATTTAATATTATAGGAAGAATAATAATATGATGTAAAAAAATAAATTAAAAATAAGGGATTTAGTTTGTCTACTTATAAGAAGGTGAGGAAAGAATAAAGAGTTGAGAACGTACGTGAAAGAATTGGAAAAGGGAGAGCTAGGGCAAGAGGCAAGGGTAGGAAGAAAAAGAAGACCATCATTATAGAAAAACTTGGAGCTTAAATTGTAAGGTAAGGGGAAATTGTTCCTATAAGGGTGTCTAATCATGAGAGGATAGTGAGGGGTCCTTACCCTCTTAGGTTGGTCTTATGTCATGTTATGATTGTTGTTGATTTGTGACTATGATTGTGAGAAATGAATTGTAATTGTTGTGACTAGAGCAATTAATATTTGTTGATGATGAATTTTGAATTGTTGCTGAATTTTATATTTTTTGTATGTTAAGGGTTTGAGATGATGATTTTGATGATGGTAAGGTATGAAATTGTGAATTTATTGTTGTGATTATATGAATATAAGTATTGATTGATACTAGTATATTTATGGTTGAGTTTAAAACCATGGAGTATTTTTTATGATGATTTCATGGATTTTTTTGTGGTTGGAGAAGATGAAAATCGTGCTAGAAACTTTAGAAAAACAACAACTTTTTGATAACGCATTCGTGCACGGTTTTGATCATAACTTTTAACTTGTAAATCATTTTAGGAAGGGGTTTGAAGTGATGGATAGCTGAAACAGAGGGCTATAACTTTGTTTCGGTGATATAATATTTTTAACGATTTTATCAGAGTTCGATAGCAAGTGGGAAAGAAGTGTATGGTGTGACGAATATGGATGAGGTCCGTATTGATAAATTATTTGATGTGTTGTGAATGATTGAGAATGTGTGTTTGATTATATTGATGGTAATCCAGAATGGTAAATTAAGTTATGCATGGTTGCAATTGTGTGATTGATTGTGGATCACTAAATACTATTGTGATTGTTGTACTACTTTCATTATTACCATGTCATGCATTCATTGTTGATATGTTAAAGGAGATAAGTCATAGGTCCGAAGGGGGACGAAAGACTTATCCGGAACTCAGAAGGGAGAGTACGAGATTCCAAAGGAGAAATCAGGTTCTTATGATGTACCATAAATAAGAATTGGTACCATATGCATCATGTAATGTTGTCGGGTCTCATTGAATAATAATTATGTTGTGCTTGTGCATTTGTTCTGGTGAGAACGTGATTGTGAATGAATGTGACTTATGTGTATAAATACTAGGGTCTCTTAATTATTATACATAATTTATTATATGAATGAATTTCTCACCCATTTTGTGTTTGTTGTGTATGTGCTCCCTCAGAGTACAGACAATCAGGTAACTGAGTAGTTGGAGATATACCTCATGTTGTTATCGGTCGAGTCTACTCGTGGAGTTACTCTGATACGTAACACCGGGGAACAAGCTATTTTTTCAATGTTATTCAGTTACGTATATTTTAATTTAAAGTAATTATTGAATCACTTTTGGTGTGGATGATTTGTTGAGGCTATGGATGCCCTACTTTTGTTTAATTCTGTTGTTTGGACTATATCTTTAATTAAATGAAGTAACATTCAGACTTCTTAGATTGTGAAGTGGCATCCTACTCTGGTAGAACTATATTTTATTTATTAACTATTGATTCGGGAAGTAGGGTGTTACACCGGCCAACCTAGTGTGTGTCGGACCATGTTGGAAGAGAAGGAATGCGTTGTTGACATGAAATTAAATTTGGTTCAACCTAAAAATACAATTGCAACATTGAAATAGAAAATACTAAAAATATATCAAATACTTGCAGCATTGTTTGTGCATGGACTGATAATGTTAGACACCTTAGAAATACAACAACTAACAGAGTTGAGTCTGTCCATGCTACTTTGAAAAATTTGTTGGGAATAGTAAGGGAGATTTGTGTAGAGATTAGGACTTTGTGAACCACATGATTCAAAACCAGCACAATAAGATACATACATCATTTGGTCAGAGCATCACAATTTTGGAACACAGATTTAAATGCAACCTCTTTATTCTCAGTTGATCGGTAACATTTCTCGGGTGGGTTTGAATTATATATTTCACGAGGCTAAACGAGATGATAATGTAGGCCCTGGTGGCACAAAGTATAGATGCACAATTGTGAAAACATATGGTCTCCCACGTGCTTGTGTTATTGCAAAAAAAGTGAAACTTGGTAGCCTAATAACAATGAATCAGGTTTGCAGTTATTGGAAGAGACTTAGGTTTGATGATGATAGTGTCATGAATGATGGTAAATTGAATATATCTATTTTGACTCGATTTGCATACATTTTAGTGTCATTGTACCATATTTTATAATGTTATACTGGTATTTTGTGTATGTTTCAGGTACTTTACAGGTGGAAGTCGATGCACGAAGAAACCAGACCAAAATGATGCAAAACGGAGAAAATATGACAAAAATACACTAGTGGCAACCTCCATGGCGTCTGCCATGGTACTAGCCATGACTAGGAAGTCACGAGGTCCACTAGAGAGAGAAAAGGAGAAAAGAAACAAAGTTAATAACCCATGGCGCCCACCACACATTTCCAGCCAACCACAATCTTCAAATTTCACTCGTGGCGCCCGCCATAGTGCATGGCACCCGCCATGCACTTCGTGTTCTGAAAAATAGCAACAGAAAATGACCCAGTTTCCCCTTGTAGCGGGGTATTCGTTACCATTAGAGATATTGACTAAATCTAAGGTAAATCATACAAGTCGAGTCGCCACCGCACTTCTATTTATCCAAAGGAATGGTTAGAAAGCGAACAAAAACCTAAAAGTTTTATCAAATCAAAAACTAGTAAAAATGTTAGAGATCTGGGTAAGGGGGTTGGTTATGCAATGGGAAGGTTTTAAGCACCCAAAACATCCTAGGTACTCCTAGGGAGCCCTTTTCATATTTGTTGTAAGGTTGGTATTTTGTGAAAATTTGTTTGTGCAAACATGATTGAAGAGATGAGAAGAGAATATACAAGTTTATTTACATTTGTGTTTGGATGGATGAACTCATTGTCTACGTACCATCTTAAAAGATTAGGATCAAAACCTCGTAGTTCGGGGTAAAAATCTCAAAAGTGAGTTGGTGAATTGATTGGTCCAAAAGCCTTAAGGTCTTTTGTTATCCAAGGGAGAAAACTCAACCTAAAACCACAAATCCACCATGTGAGGATAGCTTCAACATGATAGTGAGGGGTTAACCCTATAATAAGCATGGAAGACTCATTGTCCATCACTAAGGATAAATGTGAGCATTACATCTACCTCAAGGATAACTCAAACCTAATAGCTAAAGGTTATGAAAAATTTGATTAAGGAAGTGGCCATTGAAACCACAAAAGACATTTGAATGGGTTATATTTACCAATGAAAAGTATGTACAAAAATGTTCAAAGTTGACTTAGAAGTTCAATTCAAATAAGTATTAAGAAAAGAATGTTGGAAAATCAAAAGCATAAGGCTTAGGTTTCTAATGTTGAAAACAATTGTTAAATGTTTGTACAAAAGTTTTGGCTTGGGTTAGAGTGGAGAGAAGAAGAAGAATGGCTAAAGTCCTAAGCATACAAAAGGTAAGGGATAAAGAAGCAAAACCACAAATGGAGTTCCTCTCTTGAGATCATAGTGATGATCTAAGTAGCTCCCATCCTTTGGAATAAGCAATCACATAAGCATAAACTCAAGCAATCAACAATCAAATGAACTCTTGGAAAGCTCCTCAATGCATCTTGGATCTCTCTCTCTTAGAGACTCATGGTAATGGTTCCTCATTTTGGCTCAAAGTTGGAATCCCTATCACAAATAAAACACACACATCAAAAGGTTCTATTAATAATCAAAGAATGGACAAGAGGGAGTTTAGAGTATGGTCCTTTCAATGTTCATCTTCAAGCTTTAAGCATTCTAAAGGCACGAGGCCTAGTTGCTCTTTGACATTTAAGCACTCTAAAGGCATGAGGCCTAGTTGCTCTTTAAACTCCATTAGCTTGGGTAAGGTCCTAAAGTCTAAGTCCATTTGTCCAGTTCTTTGCATTGTGGTCAACAACAATCAAACAAAACACAAGCACAAAAGTATATACACAATTATGTGCTCAAGTGAGCAAAAGGCAAATTGCATTAACATAAACATGTGCTCAAGTGAGCAAAGGAAAAAGCAAATGAATAATATTTCCAAGAATAGTAAATTGCATAAAAGTAAAGTGCAAAAAGTAAATGTTAATTGTTAATGGTTAATGTTAGTAGTTAGTGTGCCATAAGGCAAATATTGCGCTATATTAAGCAATCGTAATTGGACTTATGTAGAAGTCACAACTATCTGAGGCCGGTCAATAATAATGTAGGCAAACAACACAAGTTAGAAGTCTTGATTAGTGAACCAAGTTCCAACAACTTGCCATGCCAAAAGAAAAAGAGAATTGATCTTGTATTGGTTTAAGTCATTTGCATGATTTAGGAAGCAACCTATCCTTAATGCAAAGTCATTCACTTGATCATTTGATCAAGATGAATTAGATTTGAATCAAGGAAGATTAAACCTCCCTAATTAATGCTAACTTATCAACCTTCAACTCATTGATCAAAAAGAAGAAAGAAGAAGAAGAAGGAGATGGAGAATGGAAATGGAAAATGAAAAGAATAAAGTGCATTAAATGAGATAGAATGTACCAATCAACATATGTTTACCAATGACATTAAGAATCATGGTCAAACAATCAAAAACAGAAGTGAGATGAAGATTGGAAGTCAAGAAATGAACAAAATATTTTTGGCATTTTTTAATATTTAAAATAAACTTGAATTAAAATATTAAAGAAAGGTCAAACATCAAAATCACTTCAAATCAACCTTGAAAGGTCCAAGTGATTTATCCCAAGTTCAACAAGGTCAAACAAGGTTTGACAAAAAATTTCAGCATTTTTAAAAGTCAGAAACTATTTTTAATCAATTAAAATGAATAAAAATAACCTAATTGAACTAAAATCTCAAATAAATCTCAAATAAATCTCAAATCAATTAAAAAATTGATGAGAATATTTTTCATAGATCCATCATCATTCAAATAGGTTAAGAAAATATTTTTGTATTTTTTGAATATTAAAAACTATTTAAAATGAATTAAAAATAACCAGAAAAGAGAAAATTCACAAAAAATATCAAATGACAAAATAAAAAATATTAAAAATCATTTTTAGAAACTAGGATTTAAATGGAGAAGAATGCAATTGGTCCCATATTTTTTGGATTAAAAATAAAGAAGTTATGAATTTTTGAAATTAAAGGAAATAAAAGAAATCAGAAATTAAAAAAGGAGAAAAAACCAGGAGCGTCTGATCAAGCCTCATTAATTGACGTGGCTGATCAAACGCTCCACATGCGCGCGCTCACGGTAGGCTTGAGTCAATGAGAAACACGTGGTATTTAAAAAAGTCATAAGATCCAAGCGTGGAGATTAGATCTGGAGATGCCATCACACGGTCCACAATCCATCTGGCAAAGGGACGGTGGCCAGAGCCACTGTCTTCTCTGGTGAGCATGAAGATTCCGACCAAAGTTGCAGGCAATAAAAACCTAACCAAATGAAGCGATCCTAATATCATTGGAAAGCTGGGGTGATGTACATCACCCCTATACCATTGGTTTTCCTTCTAGATCTCCATGGGAAGAGAAATCAGAAGAGGAAAATAATGGAGTTCAAACTGAACTTGATGATTTTGCAAAATTAAAAGCACAATTCAAATGCCTCTAGTGAGAGGACTTCAGACAACACAATAGCCAGGCAAATGGATCAAAGATTAATGAGTTTCAAAGAAAAAACCAGTTGAAGTAAACCTTTGAATTGTGAAGATCTGAGCTCTTTTCCTTGCTTCCTTTTGCAAAACAGAAGTTCAATGGATCATATGAGGAAGGTCTAAGAACTTTAGATCTAAAGATTCAACCAAATTAAGCTGAATTTTAGATCTGAAAAATTGAAGAAAATGTGAACTAGTTCCTTTAGGTATGGCTAGGTTTTGATTTCTGCAGCATTTCAGATTGATTCAGGGTTCTCAATTATGAAGCATAACATGTCTATTTATAGATGGAATTGGCTGAGAAAGTGAAAAACTCGTGTGCATAGCAAGTGGATATTCTTTGCATGGGCTTGCATGATCATGTAGAAGGCCCAAATTCAATTGCATTTGCATGCTGATGACCAAACAACTTGAAATGGACGTGCAGATGGCAATGCAATGGCTTGTGCAATGAGTTTCAACATGTTATGCATAATTGAGCCTAAAACTTCCCCTCTTCGAAAATGCCACTTGGAAAATTGAAACATAGGCATGTGGGTAATGGTTAGAAAGGTCTTGACCTAAGGAACAAATGTTATGTTGAGCAAAAACTCATTTGGAATGTGGAAATTTATGAAAATAGGCCATGAAGTTCATAGTGCAAAACATGCCTTTGAGAATTTTGCCAAATTGGTCCAACTTCAAGCCCCTCTGTTTTGATGATGCAAGCCCCAAATGGAAAAACTTCCAACATAAAAGTTATAGGTCTTTTCAATACAATCAAAATGGACTGAAATTTTTCATCATTTGGATTTTTTATGAAGGCGTTATGGGCACTTGAAGTTGGACTTTTTTGCCTTTCAATGCATTTGGTCCAAAGTGACCTATAATGTTTTGAATTATCAGATGTATTTACTTTGATATTTTGAAATTTAGTTCAACATAAAATTTTAATTAGACATCTTAAGCTTTCCAATTCATTTGATACCACCTCAAAATCATAAAAAATGAATGAGTTATGTTCTTAGGAAGTTGACCCAAAATTAGGGTTTCAGTCAAAATGACCTATAATATCTTGGAATGGGAGATGACCTTCCAAGCTTCAAATCAATTTATGATGAACATGAAAGTTGTTCATATTGTCATTAATAACATTTTTTCTTTTGGGATCATCTCCATTTGACCAACACATAAAAAGTTAGGTCTCAGTGTACTTCAAAATAGTCGGATGAATTGACTGATCAACTTCTCAAGTCCACAACTCATATCTTGATGAATTGATGATTGAGGACACTCAAATAAGTTCAAATATGCATGAAATGATGAATTAAAGAACTTCCCTTGATTGTATTTGATCATTGGCTGAGGTTGCTTCATGAGCAAGGCACAGTTGGATGAATAGATGAATTAGGGTTTCCTTGAGGAACAAACCTCAAACCCTTTGACTTGATTTGATCAAAATGATGAATTGAGATACTAGGGAGGCATATTTGATGGATGAGAGCTTTGGGAAACATTACCATGCTTGCTTTCATCTTCTCTTGGCCATATCTTTGCAAAAAGGATCTTCTTGAAGCTCTTGACCTTGTGATTGCTCAAACTACAAACAAAGAATGTTAGTGACATATTTTTGTGCTTTTGGTTAGTAAACAAAATAAGAAAAGAAATAATATACAATTCAAGCATGCTTTGTGATCTCAAACCACTCACAAGAGGTCCCACCCAAAGGCAAAGGGAACCAAGATTCTCATGATCCTTGAGGCTTTGCAAATGCAATGTTATGATGCCATGAGGGATCTTAGGGTCAAAATTGGGGGTCTTATAGAGGCCCCTATTTAAGGTCATTCTAGCCGGAGAAGTAAAGGTTAAAATTTTCATCTCGACGAGGTAGAATGGGCTTAAATAATAACAGAGAGACGAATTTTGGTCCCTAAGAGACCTCATGATGCGAATGTATGTATGCAAAAGGTAATACTCTGTGGAGATATGTGTCCACAAAGAAAGAAAAGAAAATAGGAGAAACTGATAATCCATATGAGTAATTTACTCCATGGGACAGAGACTCTGGGACTCTCATGGGGATAGAAAAGGGGATAATTGGCGTGAGCAGGGCACGACTCAAAGCTTGGGGAGCAGAATTCCAAAAGGGGTAAGTCAATGGAAAGACCCGAGCTGACTCAAAGGCGCGTGTATTGGGGAATATGCCAATACAGCAGAAATTATCCATAACGGATACTTCGAATAAAAATCCGGACTCAGGCTGGGAGAATCCACTAAGGGACCTCGCTGGGGAAAACCCGAACAAAAACTCCTCTGAGGAAGCAACAGGATGAGGTATTACCGGTTACTGGGTAATAAGCTCAAAGAGACATATGATCTGAACACCGGTATAAGGGTGAGAGAACAACATGCGCGGGAAGAATGAATATCTAAGACCGGTATAAAGGTGAGAGATATCAAACATCCGAAATCATCTGAGGAAGACCTGAAAAGGTATACTTCAGCTCAGAAAATCTGACTCCGCAAGGGGACAAAAAGTCATAATAGGGAGCAGGGAGGAAGGAACACCAGGGATACCGGTTACTGGGCATATAATAGGTGACCAACCACAGCGTGAATTGGGGAATATTCCCAAGACACTCATCATCCAAAAGAGGGCTAAAAGCAAACTCAAATATAGGATGGACATTCGATTCCAAAAAAGGATACGAATCTTACTCGACTGGGTAAGAACAAAAGGCTTCGACCAAAGAGTGCATGAGATATATTATCTATTACCGTCAGAACGTAGATAACATACTCGCATGGAAGATTATCCACAACCGGTTACTGGGTTAATAAAGGATAAATCGACCGACAAAGAAAGGCATCGGGATACCGAAACTAGGTATAAAATGATGACCAATCCAGGGGAGAAACAATCGTCACCAACAAAGGGTAGACGAGAGATGACTTGTTGGGGATAAATTGCTTGATCAGAGCAATTATCTCAAAAGATGAGGGAATATCAACACCGAATATTGGATAATGATAACCGTCAAGGAGGGGATTACATCTACCGGATACTGGGTAGAAAACCACGGAAAAGTAACCGTCATCGGTTAGGATGAGCAAAAGGTTAACTCTGCAAGGGGATGAAATAGGGTTTACAACTACCAGTATGAAGGTAGAGAATCACAAAAATAGGACTTATAACCACCGGTATTAGGGTAGAAGGCCACAGACTCCGCCGAGGATAAGATGAATAATTACTGGTTACTGAGCAATCATTCATTTACACCACAGGGGAGTGCAAGAAGCGGCCAAAAGAGGCCAATCTAGGATCAAACTAGATGGGCACACTGAAACAAAACTTGTCCCTATGAGGATATAACTCAATGGGGAACTCCATCCCAATATATGTGTTGGGAGGAAAACAGAAGCAACCATCATCCACGAGGGTATAACTCAGTGGGGAATATGGAAGGAAAGATGAACAATTTCTGCTTATGGGGCTGACCCTATATGGAGAGATCAACCACCAACATCTGCTTGGGGAACATAACACCCTTAAACAAGAGATAACAAACAAAGATATATGTCAAACAAATGCGACATGAATATCATCAATATGCGCATATGTATGGTTTATGTATGATGAATGCTGACAAACAGACATATCTAACACAAACAAGTCCAACGAACAAGTACACAAACATCCGGTACTACATCTCAAGAGAGAAAACCATGACCACAAAGATCTTCGCAGGGGAAAGAGCAAAACATTCCAGCTGGGGGCGAAGATCAACAAAATCCTCCATGGAAACACTCTACTGGGGAAATCATCATAGGGGATCAGGGAACTCCGTGGGGAACAACCACCAACCAGAAGTCTCCAGGGGTCATCAAACACTGTGCCAAATAATGATATCACATCTACTGAGAAGGAAGAATCACTATTCTGCTGTAGGAAAGAGGGATGAATAAATCTTCCCCACACTCCGCTAGGGGGGAGAAACCACAAAAGGCTCAGGAGGAAGAGGACACCAACAAGCCAGGAATAGGAACAAATGTCTTACCCTGTCAAGAATCTTACCATCTTTGGGAGAGCACTGAAGACATCCCCAATATCCCTTTCATCATTGTGAATGTTCACTTTGTTTAAAAAAAAATTATAAAAGATTTGAATAAAATAATGATATTTTTTCAATTAAAACATGCAAAACATTTGTTGAATAGAAACAAATAAGAGTGCAAAAAATTGGATAAAGGCTCAAATTTATTTGATGGAATGGTAGTCTGGAAATGGCAAGACTCCATAGATCTTTTCAAATTCGAAATTGGTGATATATATTGGAAAAAGACTACATTGGACATAATGACCATTTCTCCACCAATTTTGAATCTGATGTATTTGGAGCTTTGGTTGATGATGAATGAGCGAGAACCTCTGACGGATGACAGCTGTAGAACAAAGTCTTGTCAAGATGCGGTTACTTGCCAAATCCCTATTTTTTTTTGCCTAGATTGCCCCAGGGTGGGGTACTCAATCTAGCGGGATATATATTCAATTTTTTTCATGTCTCTAACTTTTGCCTGGATCGCCCTTTCGGGTTTTCAATCCACCGAGACGCTCATTTTTGCCTAAGTCACCCTTTCAGGTTTTAAACTTAGCGAGCTATTTTGTTTTTATTTTTAGGCGAAGTATCTCTTGACTGCATCTGAATTCATAGGAAGAGTGAAATCCTCCCCATCCATAGTTGTAAGTATCAATGCACCGCCTGAAAAGGCTCTCTTAACAACATATGGACCTTCATAGTTTGGAGTCCACTTGCCCCTGGAATCGGGCGCGAAAGACAAGACATTCTTGAGCACAAGGTCGCCCTCTCGGAACACACGAGGCTTGACCTTCTTATCAAAGGCTTTCTTCATCCTTTGTTGATATAACTGACCGTGGCACATGGCAGTCAATCTCTTCTCTTCAATCAAATTTAACTGGTCATAACGACTCTGAACCCATTCAGCATCAGTCAACTTGGCTTCCATCAAGACTCTCATTGATGGGATCTCCACCTCTACTGGGAGCACAACCTCCATGTCGTAAACGAGAGAGAAATGTGTTGCCCCTGTTGAAGTGCGGACAGATGTACGATATCCATGTAAAGAAAATGGCAGCATCTCATGCCAATCTTTATACGTGACAACCATCTTCTGTATAATTTTCTTGATATTCTTATTAGCAGCTTCAACAGTCCCATTCATCTTGGGTCTGTAAGGAGAAGAATTATGATGTGCAATCTTGAACTCATTACACAACTCTTTCATCATTTTGTTGTTCAAGTTAGATCCATTATCAGTAATGATCTTATCTGGCACACCATATCGGCATATGAGTTGATTCTTGATAAACTTCACAACCACCTGCCTGGTCACATTTTTGTATGATGCCGCTTCAACCCACTTAGTGAAGTAATCAATTGCTACGAGAATAAATCTGTGACTGTTAGATGCTTTCGGTTCTATCATGCCAATCATGTCGATCCCCCACATGGAGAAGGGCCATGGTGATGAGATCACATTCAGAAGTGTCGGAGGAATATGAATCTTATCCGTGTAAATCTGACACTTGTGGCATTTCTTCACATATTTGCAGCAGTCAGACTCCATTGTCAGCCAATAGTAGCCTGCTCTCAACATCTTTCTAGCCATGGCATGTCCATTGGAATGAGCACCAAATGAACCCTCATGGACCTCAGTCATCAACAGGTCTGCTTCGTGTCTATCCACGCATCTGAGCAGCACCATGTCAAAATTTCTCTTATAAAGCACATCGCCATTGAGGTAGAGACTTCCTGATAATCTCCTCAGAGTCTTCCTATCTTTCACAGATGCACCAGGTGGGTAAATCTGGCTCTGAAGGAAACACTTGATATCATAATACCATGGCTTATCATCTTTCAACTCTTCTACTGCAAATACATGAGTTGGTCTGTCCAAGCGCATCACAATGATATTGGGAACTTCATTCCAAAGTCTTACCACAATCATCGAAGCAAGTGTAGCAAGGGCATCTGCCAATCGATTCTCATCTCGAGGAATATGATGGAAGTCAACCTTAGTAAAGAATGTTGAAATCCTCCTCGTATAATCCCTATATGGAATGAGGCCAGGCTGATTCGTTTCCCATTCACCCTTAATCTGATTAACAACGAGGGCCGAATCACCATATACATCAAGATGCTTGATCCTTAAATCGATGCATTCCTCCAATCCCATAATACAAGCTTCATACTCAGCCATATTATTCGTGCATTTGAAAGTTAGCCTTGCTGTAAAAGGAAAAGGTGTGCCCTGAGGAGTAACAATCACTGCCCCAATACCATTTCCATATTGATTTACAACGCCATCAAATACCATACTCCATCTGGAACCAGGCTCTGGCCCTTCATCGAGTGTGGGCTCATCATAATCTTTTACTTTCAAATACAGAATCTCCTCATCTGGGAAGTCATACTGAATGGACTGATAATCTTCGATCGGCTGATGTGCCAAGTGGTCAGCCAAGATACTACCTTTAATAGCCTTCTGAGCTCGATACTCAATATCATACTCAGATAACAACATCTGCCAACGGGCAATCCTTCCAGTTAAAGCAGGCTTCTCGAAGATATACTTGATTGGATCCATTTTGGATATCACCCAAGTCGTATGATTCAACATATACTGACGTAAGCGCTTAGCAGCCCAAGCCAAAGCACAACAAGTTTTCTTAAGCATTGAGTATCGAGACTCACAATCGGTAAACTTCTTACTCAAGTAGTAAATGGCATGCTCTTTCTTTCCTGATTCGTCCTGCTGACCAAGGATACAACCCATTGAGTCCTCTAGAACTGTCACATACATAATCAATGGTCTTCCTTCTACAGGCGGAGACAGGATCGGAGGCTCAGACAAATACTATTTAATACTATCAGAAGCTTTCTGGCAATCCTCGATCCAATCGTGGGACTGATCTTTCCGAAGGAGCTTGAATATCGGTGCACATGTGGCAGTCATGTGGGATATGAATATCGATATGTAACTCAAGCGGCCAAGAAAACCTCGGACTTGCTTCTCAGTTTTGGGCGCAGGCATCTCTTGTATTGCTTTGACCTTTGCAGGATCAACCTCAATACCTCTTTCACTAACGACAAAGCCCAATAGCTTGTCGGAACGGACTCCGAATGTACACTTGTTGGGATTCAGACGAAGCTTGTACTTCCTTAAACGCTGAAAAAGCTTCAACAGGTGTTCTACATGTTAAACTTCCGTTCTTGACTTAGCAATCATATCATCAACATATACCTCGATCTCCTTATGCATCATATCATGAAACAAGGTAGTAATAGCTCGTTGATACGTGGCTCCGGCGTTCTTCAAACCGAAGGGCATCACTCGATAACAGAATGTTCCCCAAGGTGTGATGAATGTTGTCTTCTCCATATCCTCGGGTGCCATTTTAATCTGATTATATCCGGAAAATCCGTCCATAAATGAGAAGACCTTGAATTTAGCTGTATTATCTACCAACATATCAATATGTGGTAGTGGAAAATCATCTTTCGGACTAGCTTTATTCAAGTCTCTATAGTCCACACACATCCGGACTTTTCCATCTTTCTTAGGAACGGGCACAATATTGGCCACCCATTAAGGATATGTAGAAGTCACCAGAAACCCCGCATCAATTTGCTTCTGAACTTCTTCTTTGATCTTTACTGTCATATCGGGATGAGTTCTTCTGAGCTTCTGCTTCACAGGCACACACTCAGGCTTCAAAGGTAGGAAATGTTGCACGATATCAGTATCTCGACCAGGCATGTCTTCATATGACCAGGCAAAGACGTCAACATATTCTCGTAGCAACTCAATCAACCCTTTCTTAACAGATTCTTCCAGAAGTGCCCCAATCTTCACTTCTTGCACACAATCTTCAGACCCCAAGTTGACTGTTTCCAGATTCTCAAGATGCGGCTGAATGATCTTCTCTTCATGCTCAAGTAGACGGGTAATCTCGTCAGGAATCTCTTCAACATCATCTTCTTCCGCCTCAAATATAGGGAATTCAAAGTTGGGAGATGGTGTTGGATCATTATGTTCAATGGGTTTGACTAACCTGCATAATGATTTTGTATATAAAAGAAATTTAGAACTCAAACAAGGCAAATTGTTAAGGAGATAAAAAGATTGATTTTATTCTTATTTTTTAGGGTTTTTTGTGATCACCAATTTCATGCAAAAAAGCGAAAAGGGAAAATAATTGGAAAAACAAACATTTAACATGAATTTATTGAATGAAAATATCATTGAATTTATGCGCCAACAATGTCATCACTCCTCCTTTTGGCATGGGAGAAGGGTTTTCAAACACAATGAACATTACTTTGACTTATGGATAACTGTTGGAATATCCACAGTGACCTAATTATTGCAGATCCCTCTAGGGATGATGAAATTGCCAGAATCCTCTTCGTCCTCTTCCAAAATGGCATCAGCCTCTTCATCTCGACTGCTGTGGATGAAACCTCCACTCTTGAACAAACCTTGCTTGTTGAAGACCCTAGAAGAATAGCCTATGCCAGCCCGGGACTTGTTGTCTTCTAACTCAATCATTTTCCCCAAACCGGCAGTTGCACCATGCTCAATGGACAACTTCGCATCTTTATAGGAAGCAAATGAAGGAGTTCCCTTCTTAATAGGTTCAGCAATAGATAAAGCTTGGAAAGGAGTTCCAACTTCATCCTCAGCATCTATGTATGAGAAAGAAGACAAATGGCTAACCAAGAGAGCCTTTTCTCCCCTACCACCACCAGCTTCTTGTTCTTAACAAATTTCAGTTTCTGGTGTAAGGTGGATGTCACGGCGCCTGCCTCGTGAATCCATGGTCTGCCTAAGAGACAGCTATATGATGGGTGAATGTTCATAACCTGGAAGGTAATCTGGAAATCACTTGGTCCAATTTTGACTGGGAGATCAACTTCACCAATCACAGTTTTGCGAGACCCATCGAAAGCCTTCACAACTACTCCACTATGCCTCATGGGAGGCCCTTGATATGACAACTTCATAAGAGTGGTCTTCGGCAATACATTCAACGATGACCCAGTGTCCACTAACACATTGAACATGGCGTCATCTTTGCAGCTCATAGATATGTGTAATGCCAAGTTGTGGTCTCTTCCCTCCTCGGGGAGATCAGAGTCACAAAAACTCAAATTGTTACAAGCGGTGATATTTGCAACAATGCTATCAAACTGTTCTAGTGTGACATCTTGATCTACGTATGCCACATCCAACACCTTCTGCAAAGCTTCCCGGTGTGGTTCTGAATTCAATAATAGTGATAACACATATATTTTGGATGACGTTTGTAGAAGCTGGTCTACAACGTTGTACTCACTTCTCTTGATGAGCCTCAGCATCTCATCACAATCTTCTTTCGTATTGCCACTCGGGCCAACAAAAGCAGGGGTTTTCAACATGGAGGCGGGCTTAGCAACAAGTGCCGGATTTGGAGTGCTCACAACATTCCCAATTGGGCATTCAACAAAATCAGCATCAATACTTCCTCGAGCATCAGCTTGAGGCTTCAACGGAGCCGAAAATACACGACCGCTACGGGTCAAACCACTCACATCAACAATTTTAACAACAGATGAAGAGGGTAAGGACACCTCTTTCCCATTTTCCACTGCTACAACATTGTAGCGATAGGGAACCGCCTTCTCAGAGGAGTACGGTACAGGTCCGACTGGCTTGATAGTCAGAGCTGGAGAAACCTTCTGCTTGCTACCATCATACTTGATGACAACAGGCTCAGGTATCCGGAATATCGGAGAAATTACGTTGACTTCGAGCTCATCTTCGTCAACATTTCTATTCTGAAGGATCTCAATGACTCCTTCATCCAATATCTCTTGAACATCTCTGCGCACCTGGCGACACCCTCTCTGATTGACAGAACAAACTCTGCATCTATCATGGTCATGCTCATAATGGCTATAATCACACAGTAAGCGATGCAACTCAACCAACGATTGTCGGATATGGCTGACATATTTAACTTTGTACTTGCCAGGACAACCCTGAACCATATTAACAGACTTCCCATGCTCGGGAAATGGGTTCTTCTTTACGTTCGGACCTACGTCCTTGAAAAACAAAATCCCACTTCTCACAAGGTCTTGCACCTTGGTCTTCAAGGGATAACAATTTTCCACATCGTGTTCGGGAGCACCGAAATGATACACACAATGAAGCTCAGGCTTGTACCACCATTGGGGGTTAGCAGGTACAGCGGGAGGATCTCACGGAGTGATTAATTTTCTATCAATCAGAGATGGATAGAGTTCAGCATAAGTCATCGGAATTGGATCAAAGCTGACCCTCTTCCTCTCATAGCTGGTGTTGACATTGTTGTTGTTATTCCGAGGCTGGTAGGCCTGCTGTTGTGGACGCTGTTGTTGTTGATGTTGCTGAGTTTGCGGTTGTTGATAATGTTGAGCTTCTCAGAAAATAGGTGCTATATGAGCCACCTGATGCTGACTGTTGACTGGGCGAGCAATCTTTCTCTTCACAGAGGGTCTTCTCTTGACATGGGAATACACAACATGTGTCTCTCCCTCCTTCTTTGTAAAGCTTCCATATCTCTTTGCTGAAGAGCCTTCATCTCGAGTTAAACGTCCTTCACGGACCCCTTTTTCCAATCTCATTCCCATATTCACCATCTCGGTGAAATCTGATGGAGCACTGACTATCATCCTCTCATAGTAAAACGAGCTCAAGGTTTTCAAGAAGATATTGGTCATCTCTTTCTCCTCAAGGGGAGGCACTATCTGAGTTGCCAATTTGCGCCACCTCTGGGCGTACTCTTTGAAGGTCTCTTTCTCTTTTTGGGACATCGCCCTCAACTGGTCTCTATCAGGAGTCATATCCACATTATATTTATATTGCTTGACGAAGGCCTCGCCGAGATCATTGAAAGATCGGATGTTCGAACTCTCCAAACCCATGTACCATCGGAGAGCGGCACCGGACAAACTGTCCTGGAAATAGTGGATGAGCAGTTGATCATTATCAGTCTGCGTTGACATCTTGCGAGCATACATCACAAGATGGCTGAGAGGGCATATGTTCCCCTTATATTTCTCAAAGTCAGGCACTTTGAATTTAATAGGGATCTTCACGTTGGGCACAAGGCACAACTCAGCATCACTCTTACCGAAGAGATCCTTTCCCCTCAAGGTCTTCAGTTCCTTGCGAAGCTCAAGGAATTGGTCTTTCATATCATCCATCTTCTCATAAACGTCTGGGCCCTCGGATGGCTCAGAGTGATAGATGGTATCTTCAACCCTTGGTAAAGTGTGCACGACGAGAGGTGGCACGGACATGACCGGGCTAGATGCCGGCAAAGAAGCAAGAGTTGGAGCAAAACTGTCATACGGTGAACTGGACCTTATTGGATTTGTAATCGCACTGTCGCGGTTAGCAAGAGTCGCCACCGACTTTTCTTTTATCCCATAAGGAAAGGCGGAAAAGAACAGGAAAGACCTTAATTTAGATTCTTAGGTTCGGGAGGTACTTTATACAAAGGGAAGGTATTAGCACCCTTTGTATCCATGGTTATCCATGGGCTCTTAATTGCTCAATCATTTATGTTTTCCTTGTGTGAAAAAAAGGTGGTTGAAAGGTGTATAAAAAGGTTTTTGAAAACGAGAATTTAACTTTGTAATGATTCTTGCATGAATGTATACAAAGTGGTTATCTCGTATAGTTTTTTGAAAGTAGTTTAGAAAAATATAACTCGGCAATGATCCTAGTACGGAGGTATGCTAAGTGGTGATTTTCTAAAAAAAGATGTTTCAAAGGTGTGAGGTGGGAAAAGTATTTTTTATTATGAATGAGCAATTAAGGTTACACCTGTCCGAGGTCTTTCCGGGCATTTCCCATCCTTATGAGGGTAAAACTGTCCTTACTATTGAGAAGTAAGTAGTTTTATCCTGGGGATGTAGAAGGGTCATCGTAGGGTCATCGATAGGTCATTGAAGGCAACAGTTGTGAGGATACCTTAGCATTCGAAGGGACTATCATCATTTAACCGTAGGCTATACCGAAGGGTCATCGAGGGACAAAAATGGTATTTTCGAAGGCAACGTCCGAGGGACTATGATGATTTTACCGAAGGGTCTTTGCTAAGGATATCCCCATATTCGCGGGACATGACCGTAATATCGAAATTGTGGGGTAATAAAGAGAGGTCCGAAATTCTGGGGGTGAGATCTCTGGAGAGAAGATCCTTCCGCTTCGAGTAATTTTACTAGTCCCAACGATGTCATTAGGATTAGCAGAATCACCAACTTGCTTTACGCCATGGATATAAACCTCACCTCCATAATTCCACGGAATGGCCTTGCTTGAGGAGTACGGTATTGGGCCAGGTGCAGTAATGATCAGGGGAACTACCTTGGGCTCAGCAATGATCTTCACAGGTACCCTGGGAGCGGTAATCTTAACCGGAACTTTGGACCTTGCAATCATAGATATTTCTTCAATAGGGTTTTCCGTTTTAGAAACCCTTTCAAAGAGAATTGTACGGTCGTCCATCAACCGTTGAATGCCATTTTTCAATTTCAAACAGTCCTCGGGCCAAAGTGTGCAGAGATTGCAATCTTCAGTACAACCTGGAAATAAACCAGCTTGTAATAAATTCCGCTTTATGATCGGGAGAGGAGATGTTAAGTCCGCTACAGTAGTGATGAGAGAATCGTCATTGAGAGCATTAACAGCCTTGTCATGATTAGGCATAGGTGCATTGATGACATTAGGAGTCTCCGGAGGCTCGAACTCAATCTCCCCAGCATCGATCATGTCCTGAATCTTATTCTTCAACAGCCAACAATCATTTGTATCATGCCCGGGGCTATCGGAGTGATATGCACACCTGGCATTGGGATTGTAACGAGGCGAAGCAGTGTTGACATTTGCAGGAGGACCTCTGAGAGTGATTAGGTTTACCTTTAGCATACTTTGCAGTGCTTGTGCTAAAGTCATATTGAGCTTGGTAAACTGCCTTCTTGGTCTGTCTTGTCTTTGCTGGAAGTTTTGAGCTGGCGGGGCTGCGATCGTCACTGCTCCAATGGCATGGTCACCGATTTTCTTATTATGATTCTTGTGACCATACACAGCATTCGATTCGTTCTTCCCATGGTAGGACTTTTTACTGCTTGTAGAAGTAGCTGCCTGTAACTTTCCACTTCGAATACCGCTCTCCACCCGTTCACCTGTCAGTATAAGTTCAGTGAAACCTGATGAAGAACTCCCCAATAGGTGGCTGTAGAATGGGCCAGTCAGGGTACCCATGAACAGGTCTACTAATTCTCGGTCAGTCATAGGGGGTTTGACTCTGCCGGCCAAATCTCTCCATTTCTGAGCGTACTCTTTGAAGCTTTCTTTATATCCCATAGCCATATTCTGCAACTGCAGCCGAGTAGGTGCTAATTCAGAATTGTACTGGTACTGCTTGTAGAAAGCCGTTGCTAAATCAGTCCAGGTGCGGATGTCAGAGCTCTCGAGCTGATAATACCACTCTAACTGTGTGCCAGACAGACTCTCTTGGAAGAAATGGATCCACAGTTTCTTGTCAGTGGTATGCGGCTGAATCTTTCTCACATAAGCCCTTAGATGCATCTGAGGACAAGACGCACCATCGTACTTAGTGAAAGTGGGGATTTTGAATTTGCGAGGAATGGTCACATCGGAGACCAGACACAAACTTTCGAAATCTAGACCAGGCGCCTTCTGACTCTCCATGGCTAGCATGCGTTCTTCCAGCAATTTGTATTTGTCATCTCTTGGAGAGTACTGCTCATTCTCATACTCTTCATCATCATCCTCAGGGTTAGAGAAATCAGCATTCTCCTCCTCTGAATCATTCTCCGCCCCCTCTTTTGGACCATTCGGGATTCCAAATTTGATTCCCGTAGCCTGTCCTTTACGCCTTCTGCCCGGGTTAATGAAGCTCACAGCTTTCTTATCCTTCTTCTTTTCAGCCAAAAGAGCCTTCAGCTCCTCCTGCCCTTTAGATAAGCTTAACATCATCTCCTTGAATTGAGCATTCTGAGTCTGGAGATCTTTGACAGTCTGCTCGAGATCCATTTTTCTGTTTGGAGGAAAACCGTGAGAACATTGATGTTTTAGAACACCTGTTATGCAATGTTATGTTATGCGATGCAATGTATGAAATGTTTTCAAGGACTTTTGGAATTTAACTTGGCATAAATCCCCAACAAGAGAGAAACGTTTATTGCTACTTTTTTTTTTGATCAATGTTCATTACAAAAGGAATAGTAGTAAAAATACAAAGCTCAAGTCTCCCAGGGGCGACTTCTTTTCGGGCGAAGATATGCATTGAGTCTTCGTTCCTCATTAAGCTGACTGGTGAGATCTAACACTTTCTTCCTTTCTACATTGAACTGAGCTTCGAAAGTATCTCTCTCTTCTCTCAACTGGGTCCAGGATCTTTTCAATTCCTCACCGTCAGTAGGCATATCTGGATAAGGAATGATCTGGGAAGTAGTTCCTTCGGCCTCTGATTCAACAATCAATGGTCCGACTGCCAGATATGGCATGACAAGTTCGCGAGCTCTGGCGCGTACCCATCTGAGATAAGGCTCCATAGGAATAGAATTTTTCTTTCCTAAAGTGCTTCTTTTCACCATGCCCCAAGCTCGTACAAACCTTTGGCGGAGACCTTGAGAGTCATTGTCATAGTCAAACACTATACCTTGAATAATCATTTCATGTGGACCATCTCTTCGAGCATGCCCAAACTGACGTAGGGCTAAGGCAGGATTATAAGTAATACCTCCCCTTATCCCCATGAGTGGTACATTAGGGAATTCCCCACAACGGTCGATGATGATAACATTTTCTCTGAGGCTAGAACACCACCGGATGTCTGAATGGGAGAGTGCCATTATCCCTTGAGACCACTTCAGGTTTTGATCATTCTTCAAGACTGATTGAGGGAGGTGCGAAATAAACCACCTAGACAACAAAGGTACGCAGCACATGAGAGTCCCTTGCCTCCTCATAGTACGAGTGTGAAGGGAATGCAAGACATCTCCAAGCAAGGTAGGCACAGGATTATGAGTGAGGAATATCTTAATAGCATTCATGTCTATGAACTGGTCTGGATTAGGAAATAAGACCAAACCATAGATTAGCAATGCTAAAACATCTTCAAAAGCATGGACATTCACAACTTTTAGGAATTCTCGGGCCTTACTTATCAGAAATTTGGCAAGTAAACCTTTCGTTCCACTCCTTGTTACCCAATTAGTTTCAATGTCGGACTTTGTCATGTGTAAAGCTGCGGCAACTTCTTCAGACTTCGGAATCTTTTCCATACCACTGAAAGGTATTTGATCCAGGATAGGTATCCCAAGCAGCTGGGAGAACTCTTCTAATGTGGGTACCAACTGATAATCTGGGAAGGTGAAGCAATGATGTTTAGGATCGAAGAACTGGAATAGAACTCTCATCATATCTTCTTTGAAACCGGTGGTAACTAAGTTGAGAAGATGACCATGTTTCTTGTGAAACTGAGCATGATCGGGAAGTTCTAACACCAAATCCTTGAGTTGAGGAGAGATCGTTACAAGATTGATCCGGATAGTCTTCCTGGAAGCCATAGCCTGCTCACCTGTTCAAAGCTTGATTCCTAAGTCCTTGAAATGGTTAGTATGATGATGCTATGATGTTATGATGTTATGATGTTATGATGTTATGTAAGCAGAGACATGTCACACAACAATCATTCCTAGGTTTTAAGGCTTGCATGAGTTCCATAGGTAAGTACCCTCCCCACTGAAGTTTGGTTGGTTCAACCTGTCCTAGAATAGTAACCGGGTTCTAGAAGGATCTCAGATCATCGACCTTTCTTTAGGTCCACTTCAGTGCAACACCAAGTGGTTGACCGAAGCTTCCCTAAAGTCCAATCTCAAAGAGTGTAGTATCGAGTATCAACCAACCTCAGTCGGAACCGAAGCCAGTTATCTCACTACTTTCTAAAGGCTAGGATGAGTCAATTAGGGTTCTAAAGGTCTGGTTAATGCTTTGATGACACCACGCGGAAGCCAAATTTTTCCTCAAGTGAACATGAGGAACATCAGGACGACCAAAGTGCCACATTAACCGTAGCCATCATTTTGACCATTCCAGTATACGCCGGATAGTCGCGATGATCTATTGCTACTTACCTAAGGTACACTAGATCCGGGTGTAGGATCTTTCACTCAGACAATCCCTTAAAACGAAAGAACAAATTCAGACATAAATGATTTTTAAGGTGGACCTCTCTTTATCGTCCCCAACAGAGTCGCCAGTTCTGTCATACGGTGAACTGGACCTTATTGGATTTGTAATCGCACTGTCGCGGTTAGCAAGAGTCGCCACCGACTTTTCTTTTATCCCATAAGGAAAGGCGGAAAAGAACAGGAAAGACCTTAATTTAGATTCTTAGGTTCGGGAGGTACTTTATACAAAGGGAAGGTATTAGCACCCTTTGTATCCATGGTTATCCATGGGCTCTTAATTGCTCAATCATTTATGTTTTCCTTGTGTGAAAAAAAGGTGGTTGAAAGGTGTATAAAAAGGTTTTTGAAAACGAGAATTTAACTTTGTAATGATTCTTGCATGAATGTATACAAAGTGGTTATCTCGTATAGTTTTTTGAAAGTAGTTTAGAAAAATATAACTCGGCAATGATCCTAGTACGGAGGTATGCTAAGTGGTGATTTTCTAAAAAAAGATGTTTGAAAGGTGTGAGGTGGGAAAAGTATTTTTTATTATGAATGAGCAATTAAGGTTACACCTGTCCGAGGTCTTTCCGGGCATTTCCCATCCTTATGAGGGTAAAACTGTCCATACTATTGAGAAGTAAGTAGTTTTATCCTGGGGATGTAGAAGGGTCATCGTAGGGTCATCGATAGGTCATTGAAGGCAACAGTTGTGAGGATACCTTAGCATTCGAAGGGACTATCATCATTTAACCGTAGGCTATACCGAAGGGTCATCGAGGGACAAAAATGGTATTTTCGAAGGCAACGTCCGAGGGACTATGATGATTTTACCGAAGGGTCTTTGCTAAGGATATCCCCATATTCGTGGGACATGACCGTAATATCGAAATTGTGGGGTAATAAAGAGAGGTCCGATATCATTTATTTAAAGTCCATGTTTTAATTTCATTAGGTAATTATGGTGATACCGCATTAAATCGATACATTAAAATCAACACATTAAGGATCACTACATTAGAATTAATTGGGCCATCAATATGAATCTTCACATTAAAGTGAAATAATTTAGAATCCATCTCCATGAAGGCTTCCCATGCATAAAGCGGAGTACCTAGCCAACTATTTCTTCGGAAGAATGCTAGCCTTTACACCATGAACACACGGATTAAAGCATCGAGGTAAAATACAATTGGAAATTGCACCATAAGATAAATATAACAGCCAGGAATTTAAGCCAAATAATGCAGGATTATCATCAGGTAAACATGAAATGGGCAGCAAAAGGGCAAAGCAGCCCCTGGCCTGGTCGCCTCTGCTTCGCCTAGCGAAGGCTCAGCGAAGGCTCGCTGCGGGCTCGCCTAGCGAGGAGCTAGCGAGCGGCCACGGGTTTGAAATTTGAGAACATTAGGACCTCAACCTGCAGCATGGCTTATGGCATCCAACACATAATTATATGGTTCAGTTTCACAATATTCAAGCACATTTAAATTCTCATGCAAAACTCCAAAATATTTATGAATTCAATTATAATATCCTCCACAAATTAAGAACATGAAGTGATACCATATGCCAAATGAGAGTACAAAACGATATCATATGCAAATTAAGACACTAAAGTGGTACCACATGCAAAATAAGGACACAAAGTGATAATCATGTGTAGATTAAGACCCTAAAGTGATATCATATGCCAATTAAGAAACTAAAGCGATAATAGTGAGGCAAACCTGTTTGCAAATCGAGTTGCAACCTTGAATTGGCGAGCCGGATTGAGTTGGGCGACGGTAGCTTCGGAGCGGGTAAGCGGCCTTCAGGGTTTCCGCCTTCTGAACTCTTTGGATCAGCAGGGTTTCTGTGTTTCTCCCTCTGGATGCGTGTTTCCGTCCGTCTTCGTCCGTCTCTGTGTCTGTTTTTCGTGGCAGAGGAGTAGGTATTTATAGTAGTGGTAATGGTGACCTAATGGGCTTAAAATGAGGTCCAAAAATCTCAAACTTTCGCAAGCTTCGCTAGGCGAAGGAATTGCTCGCCTAGCGAGCAAACTAGGTCTGGGCCTTTTCCTGGGTCCAACTCTTCGCTGGGTGAGTGGCATGAGGCAATGTTCGCTAGGCGAAGGATTTGCTCGCCTAGCGAGCAAGCTATTTTGGGCCACTTTGGATTAGGCCTGTTGTGAGCTGGGCTTTTGTCCATTTGATGTCAGTGCCTTGCAGATCAAGTCAGAGGATCTTGGAAAATGCTTTGTAGTATCAATGGGCAAATTTTGGGGTATGACAAAAACCCTCTAGCATAAAGTTGGCGGGCATTCCCCAAGGGAATCCAGCTGACATAGATGGTGCAAAGTGAGCAGTTGCGGCAGGCACAATAGAAGTTACGATCTCAGAAATGACCGTCCTCTGGGGAGGAGTTGAGGGTGTTGGAGAAGACTGGCTCTGAGCGGCCAAGAATGACTCCATCAGGGCAGTCAATCTGGCTACCTCTTCCTTCAGCTCGCGGTTCTCTTGTTCCAAATGATCCATCAGTCTCGAAGAATTGGCTCTGGTGTAGTACCGGTGAGTCAGTTTGTCTTTGAAATAAATGAAGAACACAGAGTTAGACCATAGGACAAGAAGCCTGGAGCAAAATCTGCTTATGCACATGATGCATGCAATGCTTGTGCATATGATTTGTTTTTTATATCATAGGAACTTTAGAGTTCTATTTGCAAATTTTGGGAAATATTACATTTTTATCACATATGGAAATATTTTATCAATAATATCTGGAAAATAGTTTTTACACCAAAGAAGTGTTGGTGTAAGCCCTAGAGGCCAATACTTTTGGTACTTGTATCGAATTATTTATTAATAATAAAAGACTTTTTCTTTATTATGGTTGATTAATAAAGTCCCTGGAATAGATAGTCCGTTTAATATATTAAGTGTGACTTAAGGAATACCGTAAGGTACGGTGCCCTTAAGTGAATTATAGAACATCATAAGGTACGGTGTACTTGAGTAGAATACGAAATATGGTAAGGTACCATGGGCTTAAGTGATTTTGGGCATATTATAAGATATGGGCCAAAATACACTTAAGTGGGCTTTTTAGCTTGAAGCCCACACAAGTGGTTCTATAAATAGAACCCTTGTGCAGAAGCATAAAGCGGCGGTTGCATTATTTTAGTTTTCTCTTTCTCTCTCTCTCTCTCTCTCTCTCTCTCTCTCTCTCTCTCTCTCCCCTCTCACTCAAAGCCTTCATTCATACCAGCTAGCACTGAGATTGAAGGAATCCGTTCGTGTGGACTGAGTAGAGACGTTGTCATCGTTCAACGTTCGTGATCGCTCCGTGTATCTGCATCAAAGGTTTTGATTATCACAAGAGATCTGTACTAAAGGTTTCAATCGTCACAAGAGGTAAACATTCTATCACTGATCATGACCATTCGTAAGGATCTCTAAAGGAGAAAATTTTAATTTCCGCTGCGTTTTAGACCGCAATTCTCCTTCAGTGGTATCAGAGCCACTTACGAAACCATGACTCGGATAGCTGTTTAATTTCTGTATTAATATGATTAAAATACAGAAAGAATCAATTAATTAAACGAGTAATTAAATTTGGCATCATGAGTGTACGAGTTGGATGATTGATGTTGACTATGCTTCGGAACCGACATTAGTATGGTGAAGCAGCGATACATCGATCGTCCATAGGTTACGCAATTGAGACCGATCAACTTATATATGATATAAGTAATCCTAATGCAAAGTACGGTATATGTGATATACTGTTTCTGTTTCGTTCATTCAAACACTAAATGGTTGTTTTCCTTTGAGCGATCAATGGTCATTTGCTTCGGAATCCGACATTAGTATGGTGAAGCAATTACCTGTTGATCAATCATACTGAATCAACAATCAAGGTGTGTTTGACGGTCTGAAATTGGTGCATTAAGGTTGATGACGGCGCAAGGGTTGTGCCGTCAAAGAGTTGTGCATTTAGGGCTTTTGGAACACGTTTGTTGACTGTTTCAAAGTTTTGTTATTTTGGCCGCGTGACGTTCGTCACGAGCTTGTGACGATCGTAACAAGCTGGACGTGACGGTCGTCACATGCCTTGTGACGGTCGTCACACTCACAGATCCAAAATTCTAGGCATTTCTGTTTCTGGCCGCGTGACGGTCGTAACATGCCTGTGACAGTCGTAACATGCCTGTGACGGTCGTCACACTCACGGGGTCAGAATTCTTGGGGTTTTCAGTTTTGTGACTACGCAAGAGTTGTGTTGATGCAAAACAATGTCCATTTCAAATGAATTGTTCATTAAAATTTTTGGACAGGGGCGCTGCCCCCTTGACCCCCGTCCGCTGATCGGTCAGCGAAAACCCCCGGCTAACTCTGCGTAGTATGATCGGTCGCCGAAATTTAATTT
Source organism: Lathyrus oleraceus (assembly GCF_024323335.1). Lineage (NCBI taxonomy): Eukaryota > Viridiplantae > Streptophyta > Magnoliopsida > Fabales > Fabaceae > Lathyrus > Lathyrus oleraceus. The sequence continues at coordinate 389,083,226 of NC_066582.1, forward strand.
GGTTTTAATTAATTAAAGGAATTAAAAATTAATAATAATAATAATAATGTGTTTGTTATTATTGCCTTGTGGTGATCAGTTATGACCTTAGTTGTCCTTTATTTTGTTTTGGGTTTTAAATACGACCTGCGTGTCGTGCCTCTCCTTTTAATCTCTTAGTGTAACCTCTTTTCTCATCTCAACCCCTCGTATGTAAAACGAGTTTCTTCTGTAATGTAATGTTATGAAGAAAGAAAAGAGGACAATGTTGTGAAGAAAGAGAAGAATTCAATATCAAAGGAGGACAACCTTGAAGATCTTGCTTGGAAAAGCTTAGATCGTTATTATGTTAACTTAGGTTCTCTCATTGGCTTGGGAGAACAATTGAGCTAGGGGCCATAACTGTTTCATTATGTATGTTGATGCATGTGTATGTATGTTGATGCATATAAATATATGTTGATGCATGTGAGAGACGATTTATATGATAAATAAGCCGGTGAGATCAGAACAATTGCAATTCCCTCAAATTAAATATTAAGTTTATGCTTTCCAAGTTTTAACAATCATCAAGACTAATATCGGATAATGTAGGTTTCGCCTACGCGAGGTGCATGATCTATATATTAGTAAGGTGCGATGGGATAATTGTAATATCCAATTGTTAAAACAATGGGTCAAACTTAACTAAACAAATTATGAGAATATTATATATGTTTGCTTTCCAAGTTTTAGCACTCATCAAGACTGGTATCGAATAATGTAGGTTTCGCCTACGCGAGGTGCATGTTTTGTATTAGTTAAGGTGCGATGGGATAATTGTAATATCCAACTGCTAAAACGATGAGTCAAACTTAATTATAATTTTATTATATATGTTTAGAAGCAAGAGTTGGGAATAATCCATATGATGGATTGGAATAAGGAGTTATTCACCCAACTGAAATTTTCGAGAGTTGTATGAGATACAACTGGAAGGAGTTCCTACCTAAATAACCTAGTTTTGTGTAATCCGCCTACGCGGACTTAGAACGAAGTGAAATATGGATCTCGACCCACTAGAAAATCTTCCAACGAGATTTTCCGAATCAAATGATGAGGGTCATTTGTTTTGAGTAAAATAGTGGGAGCATATTTGATTAAAGGCCTAATTAAATATGTCAATGATACTTATATTTTCTTAATCCTTATGTAGATAACCATGACAACAAACACCTCTAACAACATCTTGCGATCAATCCTTGATAAAGAAAAATTGTCTGGGACAAATTTTCTGGATTGGCACCGAAACCCGAGGATTGTCCTCAAACATGATAAAAAGCTGTATGTCTTGGAGAAACCTGTTCCTGAAGAGGAACCTCCTAGTTCTGCACCTAAGGCAGAAAGAGATGCTTATAAGAAGCATGTCGATGATGCCAATGAAACTGCTTGTCTCATGCTAGCTACCATGAACTCAGAATTGCAAAAGCAACATGAGAACATGGCAGCGTTCGATATGATCGAACACTTGAAGATGCTCTATCAAGAGCAAGCAAGGCATGAGAGGTTTGAAGTTTCAAAAGCCCTTTTTCAAAGCAAGTTAGCTGAGGAAGCCCATGTAGGTCCCCACGTACTCAAGATGATTGGGTATGTGGAAAACCTTGAGAGATTGGGTTTTCCCCTCGAAAAGGAACTTGCGACTGATTTGATCTTGCAATCGTTGCCAGATAGTTTCAGTCAATTTGTCCAAAATTTCAATATGATTGATATGGACAAATCTCTTCCTGAACTGCTCGCCATGTTAAGAACTGCCGAGCAGAATCTGAAGTCAAAAGGGAAGTCCATTCTGACGATCGGAAATGGAAAGAGACAGAACAAAAGGCCCACTAAGCAGGGTGATAAAGGGAAAGGCAAGGAAGTTGCCAAACCCAGACCCACTGTTGCTGCTTTGAAGCCTAGTGGAGGCATAGCAAAGGCAGGCACCTGCTTCCATTGCGGTAAGACCGGACACTAGAAGAGAAACTGCCCAAAGTACCTGGAAGATATGAAGAATGGAGTAGAGACTTCAACTTCAGGTATTTTTGTTATTAAAATTACTTATCTACTTCTGCATCATGGGTATTAGATACTGGATGCGGTTCTCACATTTGTACAAATGTGCAGGGGCTGAAAAGGAGTAGAGATTTGGCAAAAGGTGAAGTTGACCTACGAGTTGGCAATGGAGCAAAGGTTGCTACTTTAGCCGTAGGATCTTATGTATTGACTTTACCTAGTGGTTTTATAATTCAGTTAGAGAACTGTTATTATGTACCTGCAATTAGCAGGAATATTATTTCCATTTCTTGTTTGGACAAGTTTGGTTTTTCATTTATAATAAAGAACAATTGTTGCTCAATTTATTTGAATGATATATTCTATGCTACTGCACAAATGAGCAATGGACTATATGTCCTTGATCTCGAAATGCCTATTAATAACATTAATACTAAAAGGGTGAAACCTAACGAGTTAAAACCAACTAGGTAAGAATATTAAAACTCTTCGATCAGATCGAGGTGGTGAGTATTTAAGCCTAGAGTTTGATGACCATCTGAAAGAGTGTGGGATCCTATCCCAGCTTACTCCTCCTGGAACACCCCAATGGAATGGTGTATCTGAGAGAAGAAATTGAACCCTGTTAGACATGGTCCGATCCATGATGAGTCACGCCGATCTTCCAAACTCCTTTTGGGGACATACACTATTGACAGCAGCTTACACACTTAACCGTGTTCCATCCAAAAAGGTTGAGAAGACACCATATGAGATATGGAGTGGTAAGAAACCACATATGTCTTACATGAAGATTTGGGGTTGCGAGATTTATGTGAAACGACAAATTTCAACTAAGCTTGAGCCCAAATCTGACAAATGCTTATTTGTGGGGTATCCTAAAGAAACAAGAGGGTATTACTTCTACAATCCTTCTGAGGGCAAAGTGTTTGTCGCTCGAATTGGAGTTTTCCTAGAAAAGGATCTTTATTTCCAAAGGAACCAGTGGGAGGAAAGTAGAGCTTGAAGAAATTCAAGAATCACAAAGCATCGACACACCTATGGAGGAATTGGAGCAGGAAACACAAGTAGTTGTGTAAGAGCAACCTGCTCAAGTAGAACAAGACCAGCGTAGGTCAGGCAGGATACGTCACCTACCTGAGATATATGGATATCTGATCAAGGTGATGTATTACTCATGGAATCTTCGTTTTGATGAAACAGTAAAACAATATGGATTCATCAAGAACGAAGATGAGCCTTGTGTCTACAAGAAGGTTAGTGGGAGCATGATCGTATTCCTGGTATTATATGTAGATGACATATTACTTATTGGAAACGATATCCCTACCCTGCAACAAGTAAAGTCTTGGGTGGGGAAATGCTTTTCTACGAAGGACCTAGGTGAAGCAGCCTATATATTAGGAATCAGAATCTATAGAGATAGATCATAAAATGCTTGGCCTAAGTCGGAGTACATAGACAAGGTGCTGAGACACTTTAATATGAATGATTCCAATGGTTATGTGTTTTGCTGAAATGGTGGCGCTGTGAGCTTGAAAAGTTCAAAGCAAGATACAGTTGTTGATTCTACAACCGAGGCCGAGTATATTGCTACCTCAAGTGCAGCAAAGGAATCTGTTTGGATCAAAAAGTTCATTAGTGAACTTGGCATAGTTCCTGGCATTGTGGATCCCATTGGTCTCTATTATGATAACAATGGTGCTATCGCACAAGCTAAGGAGTCAAGATCTCACCAACGATCCAAACACATACTCAAGCGTTATCATCTCATTCGAGAGATAATAGATAGAGGAGATGTGAAAATATGTAAAGTACATACACTTGACAATATAGTTGACCCACTGACAAAGCCTCTTGCGCAGCAGAAGCATGATGGCCAGACTAGATCAATGTGCATACGGGGTATGCCTGATTGGCTCTAGTGCTAGTGGGAGATTGTTGGTGTAAGCCCTAGAGGCCAATACTTTTGGTACTTGTATCGAATTATTTATTAATAATAAAAGGCTTTTTCTTTATTATGGTTGATTAATAAAGTCACTGGAATAGATAGTCCGTTTAATATATTAAGTGTGACTTAATCATGAGAACATATTAAACATAAGGACACTATTCTTAAAGTATCCGTAGTCGAGCTTTAGTGTGAAGTGGGATAACATTAAAGCATTAAGACTATTATGTTTGTAGACTGATGATCACATCTCATGGATCATGGATAAAGAGTTATCAAGTCTTAAACATAGGTATGAATATTAGGAGTAATATTTATACCGGATTGACCCGCTATGAGAATACTATATAGAAAGTTATGCAAAGTGTCATAAGTTATTCTCATGGTGATAATGGTGTATACCACTCTTCGACCTGAAACCACTATGGACCCTAGATGTAGAGTCGAGTGCTTTATTGCTGATCCAACGTTGTCCGTAACTGGATAACCATAAAGACAGTTGATGGGTACTCCACGAAGCATGCTGAGGGACATGAGTGATCTAGATGGAATTTGCCCATCCTGCATAACAGGATAAATGTCTATGGGCCCAATATTGAACTGGACAAGGATGACACGGTATATGCCTTGTGTTCAATATAGACATAAGGGTAAAAGAGTAATTATACACATAAGTATTATCACAGAAGGTTTTGTCAGATCACATGACATTTTCGTGTCTTGGGTAGCAGTGATGTGTTGCTAGATACCGCTCACTGTTTATTATGTTAAATGCGTGATTTAATATAATTGCCAACGTCACGAAAACCTACAGGGTCACACACAAAGGACGGATTGATGAGAGATAGAGTAACTAAGGAATACCGTAAGGTACGGTGCCCTTAAGTGAATTATAGAACATCATAAGGTACGGTGTACTTGAGTAGAATACGAAATATGGTAAGGTACCATGGGCTTAAGTGATTTTGGGCATATTATAAGATATGGGTCAAAATACACTTAAGTGGGCTTTTTAGCTTGAAGCCCACACAAGTGGTTCTATAAATAGAACCCTTGTGCAGAAGCATAAAGCGGCGGTTGCATTATTTTCGTTTTCTCTCTCTCTCTCTCTCTCTCTCTCTCTCTCTCTCTCTCTCTCTCTCTCTCTCTCTCTCTCACTCAAAGCCTTCATTCATACCAGCTAGCACTGAGATTGAAGGAATCCGTTCGTGTGAACTGAGTAGAGACGTTGTCATCGTTCAACGTTTGTGATCGCTCCGTGGATCTGCATCAAAGGTTTTGATTGTCACAAGAGATCTGCACCAAAGGTTTCAATCGTCACAAGAGGTAAACATTTTATCACTGATCATGACCATTCGTAAGGATCTCTAAAGGAGAAAATTTTAATTTCCGTTGCGTTTTGGACCGCAATTCTCCTTCAAGAAGTACAACATTGGTAACCAAAATACAAGAGAAAAGGAAAATGACCTTCCTATGAATCCCTAGAAACAATCATCTAGAGCTCTGGACACAGGAAGATAAGATGCACGAAGCCTCTTCACTTCCTCCTCATAGGCTGCCTCCATATCTGCCTTCTCCTTGGCGAGTCGATCATACTTCCTCTTCCAAAACATGGAAGACTGAGGAAGTAGAGAAGTCCATGCATCATCAGGATCATCAATGACCTGATGCTCGAGAAACTCAATCAAAGCATCCTTCTCCTTAATCTGCTGAAGCAACTCTTCTCGTTCACGGATCCAAGCACGTGAACGGTCTTCGTCTCTCAACTCCTCTACTCCTTAATCAGGGAGGGTTGAAGGCCCAGCCATAACCAAAGGTGTAGGTCTTGGATACTCGTAAGGCATGAGGTACTCAGAAGCTCTCTTCCTAACCCAAGCAGTGTAAGGTTCCAAAGTGATACAATTCTTAGGACCCAACTCATTCCTTCCTTTCCTATGAATCTTGCGCCAAGCGCGGACCATTCTGCCCTTCAAGCCTTGGGGATCTTTACCCTCCTGAAAGAACACACCCTCTAACAAAATGTTATTGGGTTTATCCTTTAGGGGGAACCCAAGCTGACGACGCGCCAAAACAAGGTTGTAATTAATCCCACCACATGTACCAAGAAGAGGTACATTGGAGAATTCAGCACAAGAGTCGATAATCTGCAAACCATCATACACACGGTTGTACCAAGAGATATCATCATTAGTGAGAGACATAAGTCTCGTGGACCACCGTAGACATCCCTTGTTCTCCTTGAAGGCGACCGTCCGCGGTAAGTGAGAAATAAACTACTTATACAACAGAGGCAAACAGCACACAATGGCACCACCACCCTTTGCATTCCTCATATGCAAAGAAAAATAAGTGTCACCCAACAGAGTCGGAACGGGATTAAGAGTAGAGAAAACCCTAATAGCGTTCACATCCACAAACTTGTCGATGTTAGGGAATAACACTAACCCATAGATGAGAAGTACAAATATGGCTTCAAAGGCATCCTCACTCATGGCCTTCCCATACACGGTAACTTGAGCAATGAGGAACTCAGAAGGGAGACCTTGAATTCCACCTTTGGTAGTCATATGAGCACCAACCAGAGATTCATCTATATGCAACATGTCTGCTATCTCTTGAGAAGTAGGAATACTCTCCAAGCCACTGAACGACAACTGGTCTAGAATATGTATGCCCACAAGATAGGCATACTCCTCAAGCGTAGGCAAAAGCTGAAAATCCGGAAATGTGAAGCAATGGTACAAAGGATCATAAAACTGTACCAACACACTCATCAATCCTTCATCCACCTGAGTAGCCAGAAGAGGAAGAAGCTTCCCAAAACGAGCCTTGAAACCCAAGGGATCTAATACATAGGATGTCAAATTCCTTAGCTATTTCAAATCTGGTTGTCTAAAGCTATACTTCTTTGTATTCCTTCTTTGTCTTTCCATGTCTGAAAATTTGCAAATAGACCTCTTAAGTTCCTTGAAAATTTTCTTTTTATTTTGATGATATGGATGCAAATGGGTGCATGAATGCATGGATGCAACAATCACACTCAAGGATCAAGCAAAACACACCAAACAAAGGTCATGGGATGGATCATATTATCCTTAATATCAATCATCCATTTTGGTGGATTATGGTTTACACCTTATCAACACCTAAGTTCCATTGATATTAAGGATACATGAATGGATCAACCATGAATCAAGGGTTTGTTGCAAGCCACGAGCATGGAGTCTCGGTTAAGAACCACCCCAAAGGGAGTGTACTAGGGTTTAACCTGCCAAACATGTTCTACAAGAGGTTCACATAGTCATCATCCCATCTTTCGGATATTATCGGAGAAACGACTACTCGTATTCCAAAAATATTCTCAAGAGAGACTCTTATGAGTGTAGTATCGCGTAACAATCGTATCAGATCTTACACTTGAACGACTTTCGCACTACATCCTAAGAATATGCCAAGATGGGCTTGGTAAACTAAGGTCCTTGGCTTCTAAGGTCTATATTGGAAAGAGTAATGTTTAACAACAACTACTTGTGTGACATTATTGATCCCAACATGACCTCCACCAAGTGAATGGACTTGCAAGTCAACTTGCTAAGGAATAACTCCACACAAGTCAACAAGACTATGCCATTCTCCTATCCTAAGTGCACTCGAGTTCGGGTATAGAACTCATCTCACAAAGATCACCAAGCATACAAGGAATTAATATTCAAGAAATTCAATCATTACATACAATACAGTAATCCCAAATTGCACAAAAATATGTCACAAAACAAATATACAATACAATACAACAAAGATGAAAAGTAGGCAAAACCCACTAGGCAGATAGTCCCCAGCATAGTCGCCACTTCTCTGTAGCGGGGTATTCGTTACCATTAGAGATATTGACTAAATCTAAGGTAAATCATACAAGTCGAGTCGCCACCGTACTTCTATTTATCCAAAGGAATGGTTAGAAAGCGAACAAAAACCTAAAAGTTTTATCAAATTAAAAACTAGTAAAAATGTCAGAGATCTGGGTAAGGGGGTTGGTTATGCAATGGGAAGGTTTTAAGCACCCAAAACATCCTAGGTACTCCTAGGGAGCCCTTTTCATATTTGTTTTAAGGTTGTTATTTTGTGAAAATTTGTTTGTGCAAACATGATTGAAGAGATGAGAAGAGAATATACAAGTTTATTTACATTTGTGTTTGGATGGATAAACCCATTGCCTACGTACCATCTTAAAAGATTAGGATCAAAACCTCGTAGTTCGGGATAAAAATCTCAAAAGTGAGTTGGTGAATTGATTGGTCCAAAAGCCTTAAGGTCTTTTATAATCCAGGGGAGGAAACTCAATCTAAAACCACAAATCCACCATGTGAGGATATCTTCAACATGCTAGTGAGGGGTTAACCCTATAATAAGCATGGAAGACTCATTGTCCATCACTAAGGATAAAGGTGAGCATTACATCTACCTCAAGGATAACTCAAACCTAATAGTTAAAGGTTATGAAAATTTTGATTAAGGAAGTGGCTGTTGAAACCATAAAAGACATTTGAATGGGTTATATTTACCAATGAAAAGTATGTACAAAAATGGTCAAAGTTGACTTAGAAGTTCAATTCAAATAAGTATTAAGAAAAGAAAGTTGGAAAATCAAAAGCATAAGGCTTAGGGTTCTAATTTTGAAAACAATTGTTAAATGTTTGCACAAAAGTTTTGGCTTGGGTTAGAGTGGAGAGAAGAAGAAGAATGGCTAAAGTCCTAAGCATACAAAAGGTAAGGGATAAAGAAGCAAAACCACAAATGGAGTTCCTCTCTTGATATCATAGTGATGATCCAAGTAGCTCCCATCCTTTGGAATAAGCAATCACATAAGCATAAACTCAAGCAATCAACAATCAAATGAACTCTTGGAAAGCTCCTCAATGCATCTTGGATCTCTCTCTCTTAGAGACTCGTGGTAATGGTTCCTCAATTTGGCTCAAAGTTGGAATCCCTATCACAAATAAAACACACACATCAAAAGGTTCTATTAATAATCAAAGAATGGACAAGAGGGAGTTTAGAGTATGGTTCTCTCAATGTTCATCTTCAAGCTTTAAGCATTCTAAAGGCATGAGGCCTAATTGCTCTTTGACATTTAAGCACTCTAAAGGCATGAGGCCTAGTTGCTCTTTAAACTCCATTAGCTTGGGTAAGGTCCTAAAGTCTAAATCCATTTGTCCAATTCTTTGCATTGTGGTCAACAACAATCAAACAAAACACAAGCACAAAAGTATATACACAATTATGTGCTCAAGTGAGCAAAAGACAAATTGCATTAACATAAACATGTGCTCAAGTGAGCAAAGGAAAAAACAAATGAATAATATGTACAAGAATAGTAAATTGCATAAAATTAAAGTGTAAAAAGTAAATGTTAATTGTTAATGGTTAATGTTAGTAGTTAGTGTGCCATAAGGCAAATTTAGCGCTATGTTAAGCAATCGTAATTGGACTTATGTAGAAGTCACAACTATCTGAGGCCGGTCAATAATAATGTAGGCAAACAACACAAGTTAGAAGTCTTGATTAGTGAACCAAGTTCCAACAACTTGCCATGCCAAAAGAAAAAGAGAATTGATCTTGTATTTGTTTAAGTCATTTGCATGATTTAGGAAGCAACCTATCCTTAATGCAAAGCCATTCACTTGATCATTTGATCAAGATGAATTAGATTTGAATCAAGGAAGATTAAACCTCCCTAATCAATGCTAACTTATCAACCTTTAACTCATTGATCAAAAAGAAGAAAGAAGAAGAAGAAGGAGATGGAGAATGGAAATGGAAAATGAAAAGAATAAAGTGCATTAAATGAGATAGAATGTACGAATCAACATATGTTGACCAATGACATTGAGAATCATGGTCAAACAATCAAAAACAGAAGTGAGATGAAGATTGGAAGTCAAGAAATGAACAAAATATTTTTGGCATTTTTTAATATTTAAAATAAACTTGAATTAAAATATTAAAGAAAGGTCAAACTTCAAAATCACTTCAAATCAACCTTGAAAGGTCCAAGTGATTTATCCCAAGTTCAACAAGGTCAAACAAGGTTTGACAAAAAATTTCAGCATTTTTAAAAGTCAGAAACTATTTTTAATCAATTAAAAATGAATAAAAATAACCTAATTGAACTAAAATCTCAAATAAATCTCAAATCAATTAAAAAATTGATGAGAATATTTTTCATAGATCCATCATCATTCAAATAGGTTAAGAATATTTTTGTATTTTTTGAATATTAAAAACTATTTAAAATGAACTAAAAATAACCAGAAAAGAGAAAATTCACAAAAAATATCAAATGACAAAATAAAAAATATTAAAAATCATTTTTAGAAACTAGGATTTAAAAGGAGAAGAATGCAATTGGTCCCATATTTTTTGGATTAAAAATAAAGAAGTTATGAATTTTTGAAATTAAAGGAAATAAAAGAAATAAAATCAGAAATTAAAAAAGGAGAAAAAACCAGGAGCGTCTGATCAAACCTCATTAATTGACATGGCTGATCAAACGCTCCACATGCGCGCGCTCACGTTAGGCTTGAGTCAATGAGAAACACGTGGTATTTAAAAAAGTCATAAGATCCAAGCGTGGAGATTAGATCTGGAGATGCCATCACACGGTCCACAATCCATTTGGCAAAGGGACGGTGGCCAGAGCCACTGTCTTCTCCGGTGAGCATGAAGATTCTGGCCAAAGTTGCAGGCAATAAAAACCTAACCAAATGAAGCGATCCTCATATCAGTGGAAAGCTGGGGTGATGTACATCACCCCTATACCATTGGTTTTCCTTCTAGATCTCCATGGGAAGAAAAATCAGAAGAGGAAAATAATGGAGTTCAAACTGAACTTGATGATTTTGCAAAATTAAAAGCACAATTCAAATGCCTCTAGTGAGAGGACTTCAGACAACACAATAGCCAGGCAAATGGATCAAAGATTAATGAGTTTCGAAGAAAAAACCAGTTGAAGTAAACCTTTGAATTGTGAAGATCTGAGCTCTTTTCCTTGCTTCCTTTTGCAAAACAGAAGTTCAATGGATCATATGAGGAAGGTCTAGGAACTTTATATCTAAAGATTCAACCAAATTCAGCTGAATTTTAGATCTGAAAAATTGAAGAAAATGTGAACTAGTTCCTTTAGGTATGGCTAGGTTTTGATTTCTGCAGCATTTCAGATTGATTTAGGGTTCTCAATTATGAAGCATAACATGTCTATTTATAGATGGAATTGGCTGAGCAAGTGAAAATTCTCGTGTGCATGGCAAGTGGATATTATTTGCATGGGCTTGCATGATCATGTAGAAGGCCCAAATTCAATTGCATTTGCATGCTGATGACCAAACAACTTGAAATGGACGTGCAGATGGCAATGCAATGGCTTGTGCAATGAGTTTCAACATGTTATGCATAATTGAGCCTAAAACTTCCCCTCTTCGAAAATGCCACTTGGAAAATTGAAACATAGGCATGTGGGTAATGGTTGAAAAGTCTTGACATAAGGAACAAATGTTATGTTGAGAAAAAACTCATTTGGAATGTGGAAATTTATGAAAACGGGCCATGAAGTTCATAGTGCAAAACATGCCTTTGAGAATTTTGCCAAATTGGTCCAACTTCAAGCCCCTCTGTTTTGATGATGCAAGCCCCAAATGGAAAAACTTCCAACATCAAAGTTGTAGGTAGTTTCAAGACAATCAAAATGGACTTACATTTTGAATCATTTGGATTTTTGATGAAGGAGTTATGGGCACTTGAAGTTGGACTTTTTTGCCTTTCAATGCATTTGGTCCAAAGTGACCTATAATGTTTTGAATTATCACATGTATTTCCTTTGAGATTTTGAAATTTAGTTCAACATAACATTTGAAGTAGGCATCTTAAGCTTTCCAATTCATTTGATCCCACCTCAAAATCATAAAAAATGAATGAGTTATGTTCTTGGGAAGTTGACCCAAAATTAGGGTTTCAGTCAAAATGACCTATAATATCTTGGAATGGGAGATGACCTTCCAAGATTCAAATAATTTTTTTATGAACATGAAAGTTGTTAATATTGTACTTAAGAACATTATTTATTTTGGGATCATCTCCATTTGACCAACACATAAAAAGTTAGGTCCCAGTGTACTTCAAAATAGTCAGATGAATTGACTGATCAACTTCTCAAGTCCACAACTCATATCTTGATGAATTGATGATTGAGGACACTAAAATAAGTTAAAATATGCATGAAATGATGAATTAAAGAATTTCCCTTGATTTTATTTGATCATGGGCTGAGGTTGCTTCATGAGCAAGGCACAGTTGGATGAACAAATGAATTAGGGTTTCCTTGAGGAACAAACCTCAAACCCTTTGACTTGCTTTAATCAAAATGATGAATTGAGATACTAGGGAGGCATATTTGATGGATGATAGCTTTGGGAACCATTACCATGCTTGCTTTCATCTTCTCTTGGCCATATCTTTGCAAAAAGGATCTCCTTGAAGCTCTTGACCTTGTGATTGCTCAAACTACAAACAAAGAATGTTAGTGACATATTTTTGTGCTTTTGGTTAGTAAACAAAATAAGAAAAGAAATAATATACAATTCAAGCATGCTTGGTGATCTCAAACCACTCACAAGAGGTCCCACCCAAAGGCAAAGGGAACCAAGATGCTCATGATCCTTGAGGCTTTGCAAATGCAATGTTATGATGCCATGAGGGATCTTAGGGTCAAAATTGGGGTCTTACACCCCTCATCCCATCATTTTTCCCAACGACTTCCACATGTTTTGACCTCACATTCTACATCTATAACACTATGAATAGGTATTTTATTACATTTTTGGGATCCAAGTCATATCTAAGTCATGTGCCAGTTCAGAGTTTTAGTTTTAAGCAGAGATTCACCATTGTAAAGTAGTACCTTTCTCACATCAGGGAACTACTACACTTTAGTGTTTTTAGGATTTTGTTGTGTGCTTGGATTAAACTATCTTACCGTCATTTGAAGCTTAATTCAATTTATTTCCATCTTTACGTTTCAGGTTCCTTTAATTTACAACCGCTTTACTTTTCAGCTTTTACTTTAAGTCTTTTACAATTCCTGCCTTATCGTTTTATTTCCATTGTTATTGCTATGGATTCTTGTTTTACTCCTTTAGTTCATCTGCAACCCTTGCTATCATTTGTTTTAAAGTATTTATCATGTATACGCTCGAGTTAAACATTTATAATTGCATGTTTATTTCTGTAACCATGTCCGACTAAATTTATAGAATCCAAATGTGAGGACCGTCATTCCGACGGGACTCGGTAAATTAGTTTTGTGTATAATTTCAATATTAATTTATTTTTCTGATTCCAATTTTTAGTTTTAAAATAAAAAAAAAAAGATTTTGCGCGAAAGCGAAAACACTCAGGTACTAGTCAACAACGCGATAGTGTGAGATTCATGCCCAAACGTAAAAGTTGGATTTAATTTCTAAAAACAGCAACAACACTTTAGTGATTAATTATGATTTATTGGTTTTCAAAATTTGTTTCCAAATTGTAACTGAGTAAGCGATAACAAATCATTTACGGTTTTGAAGCATAACACGGACTGCGCGAAAGTGAGCAGTGTTTTTAAGTTGATATTTTCTTGCGAAAAATATTTTAAGAATCAAAACGAACGCCAAGAATTTATTGAGTCCCAGAGGAGTGATTGGAAATTACATTCCGGTATCGCTTTTATTAATATTTTATTAAACAAGCTTTATTTTCTATTTTAATTCCTCTTCTAATCCAAAATCCGATTAGCTTAGATTTACACAACATCATTAGATAGCAATAAAAGTGATTATAGTTCTCTGTGGATTTGACAACCTTTGATACCACCCCGATGCATTCTGTAACAGCCCATTTTTTTTAGTATTTATTTATTATATTATTATTATAATTTTAATTTAATTATGTGGAGTGTTAATTAATTAATTAGTGTATTAATTCCTTATTTAGTTGATATGAGATATAATTAAATAATTGAATTGATTAATTAACTTGGTTGCATAGTGAGTGGTTAATTATTAAAATTTAAATAGAGGTATTTAAATATTAGGTATTATTGGGCCTAGTGATTAAATTAGATGATTTAAGTCCAACTAAAGAATACTATTATAAATAGTAAGAGTGGAGGAAGTGAGAATTAGAATTCACTTGAGCACTAAAGGCAATAGAGAAAGAGGAGAGGAAAAGTAACGAGGAGTCAGGGTTTTCATCAGATTTACAAGGTAAGGGGGGAAATTCTTATTATTATGGGTTAGTATGATTGGGTCAATGGGTAGGAACATGTTCTAGGTTGAAATCCTTAATTGGCATGGTTTGGAATTATTAGGTCTTGATAAATACTCTTGAATTGTGATGATTAAATTATGCTAAAACTGTGAATGAATATATAATTGGATGAGTCATAATTTTCTGAACGTGTAGCTTTTTACGGAATCGAAATCGAAGGTCTGGAAGTCCTCCAACGATGAAAAATGCGGAGAATTCTGCATTCTGTTTCGTTGTTAGCGCAAGAACAACTTTCTGTTTTGCGTTAACCGGTTAACCCAGGGCGTTAACCGGTTAACACTGTTACAATTTATGAAAAATTGCATTCTGTCTTGCGTTAACCGGTTAACCCAGGGCGTTAACCGGTTAACACTGTTAAAATTTGCCTAGGAGCGCATTCTATTTTGCGTTAACTGGTTAACCCAGGGCGTTAACCGGTTAACACTGTTATAATATTGAAAATTTGATATTTAATTGTTGTGTGCGTTTTGGAATGAAATCTATGTGTACCTATTTGATGGTTGACCTATATTGGTGAATAAAATATTGTATGAATGTGTATGTATACCATTATTGAATTGTGAATGATTTATGGTTATGGATGTGTATATGTAATCGTAATTGATGTGTTGTGATGAATGTGTATATGTACCAATTGTGAGTCATGGGGATATGTGGTATGTTAAGATGATATAGGTCTTAATTGCATATGTGTTGGTATGTGTGCATTCATTCATAGCATGGTTGACTTCATCGTGGAAGTGGTGAAACTGTGGGTTCACATGAGTAGACGTTGGTTCTTACTTGGAATCAGGCGTAGTATTAAGCGGTGATCCTTCATTGGAAACAGACGTAGCAGACGTTAATCCTTAATTGGGATTAGGCGTAGTTTTAAGCGGTGATCCTTCATTGGAAACAGACGTAGGGCTTTGGTCTTGTCCGGATCGGAAGCGTGACTTGGATTCTAGATATTGAATCGGAAAGCGGTGAAACTTTGAGTTCACATTGCGGTACCACATGCATAAAGTTACATTGTCTTGCATTGAGTCGTCTATAGTTATGTGATCATTAAATGCATGTATTGATGTGAGTGTGATGTACGTTTGAAATATGTGAGATGATTGTTGATTAATATTATTGATGTGATTATACCAAGTGTGATGAATTCTTAAATTGTGTTTTAATTCATTATGCCGTATTATGCTATATTCATAATGATTTAGAATTCTCACCCTTTCTGTTTGAATGTTACCTTTACATGGGTATCGTGCAGATACTACAGAGTAGTACTGCTGGAGTAGGTGGACGGTAGCTCGCTCAAGAATAGTTGGAGAGTTTCCGTATTTAGTTTGAAATTAGGTAATGAGTCAATGCTCTGGTCATGTAACACTGGGTAGATTAGTGGTATTGAACTCATATCTTATTTTGATATGCTTTATGTCATTAATTGTTTTATTTTATTTGAAGTGATTATTGAGAGATGATCATGGTATGGGACATGGATCATATTATGAAATACATGAGTATTCATATTTTCCGCTGCGAACGCATATTGCTTGAATATTCATGATGAGTGAAATGTGTTATTTTGAATGACCAGGTGTATTGTTGGTTTTCGAAAGTTTTAAGTTTTGAAAACGTCGATGTGACGCCCTTTTGTTTATATGCGTGCTTATTTACTCTGATTATATGCTAAATAATTTGGGGTAGAAAAAAGGGTGTTACACATTCCGTGCACTTGCGGAAAGCATCGAAGATAAGGAAAACTTCACATCAGTGATAACATGAAACTCCACATCAAAAAAGAATTGAGGAAGATTGCCTATCCAGAAACCACCGACTTGAAACCACCATTTCAACCGATAAAAACAAAAGGTGCTCCGAAGAAAATGAAGCCTACACCGAATGAAAATTCGACTACACGGTCTCCTTCATATTTTGAACATGTTGACAAAGTTTTTCCCGACTCACCAACTCCAAAATATCAAAAAAATGTTCTCAAAGGAGTTCGCATTAGAAAACCACCTCCACCAAAATTCCATTCATCGACGAGATGCCCATTTTTATGCGCAAATACATCAAGCGACTCATCAATATTGTAGAGGGACGGTAATTGTGGTTATCGAGCCGTTTCAGGTTTACTCGGCAAAGGAGAAGATAATCATACACTTGTCTGCCATCAACTTATCCAAGAGTTGATGACGCATAAAGAATCATACACACGGTTGTACATAAAGGAAGAAAGATTCGATGAATTTTATAAGTCTATTGTTCCTTGCCTTAACGGTCTGGCACTGGGGGGAAAATGGATATGTTTCTCTGACATGGGTCACCTAATAGCATGTGCGTATGATAGAGTGTGTGTTGATCTGACACGATACAGTTTTTCGAAAACCTTTTTCCCATAACGCACCGTCCACCTCAAAATGCAAATGATCGTATTATGTGTATTGGGTGACTTTCAAAATTAAGTTATTTTATTCAAGTTTACTTGAAACCCGGATACCCTATACCACATACATCACCGGAGTGGACGACTCATTCAACAATAAAAGCTAAGACTTGGCCGAATCATTTTATGGAAAGGGTGCAAGAGTTAGACAAATTGAGCAACATTGGAAGAGAATCAAATGCACAAAAGTCCAAGGGGGTACCACCCATAGAGTTAGTCAGCGACATATATTTCAATTCGTTTTAATTTCTTATTTAGCTAGACAAATAAGTGTATGTAATTGTGTCTCAATATGAATAAAGTGTAATATATTCAACATTTGTTCATATTGTGTCTTAATGCATTCTTGATCATCCCCATAACAATATTTGTTCTTTTGTAATAACTTTTGTTTTGTTTTGGAACTAGTTCAAAAGAAGTTCCAGAGATACATCTCCGGAACAAGATAATAGGATGCGGCATCAGAGATATATCTCCGGAATCAGCATTCCAATTAATGAATGGTCCATATTTATCTATGACTTATATAAATTAAGATGCTCTTATATTATATTTTGCACAAACTGAAAATGTCTAAAATGTCACAAATAAACATTGACTATATGTCCCAAATGTCTCATTCTCCATCTCTACATCGGACGAACGTTTAAGCTCAACGACTTCACCTCCCTCGAAGATATTAAATATGAAATCCACCATCTCCTACCTTATGAAGACAATCGAAGGTTTGTGAAGCTCGAGTAACGTTTACCGTCAATTGACAACAAAAGGAAGATAGAGTTTAGCAAAATTGAGCTTAAGACGTGAGCAGATGTCAGGGCTATGTGAATACGTTTCCGTTTCGAAACAAAATTTTTGCTCGAGTTAGAAGCGATGATTTCAAGATCGGTCGAAGATATTGCGAAGATGTTGAAGCGTCCACCTGGATATTGAAATAATGTTGCATTTTATGTTGAAATGATCTATGTAATCCTAATTTTATTTTATGAATCTTAATTTCATTTTGGAAACTTACATGTTTATGGTTCTGCTACTGATGTGTATGTGTTACGAAAATGTAACTACGAAAACATTTCAGAGGTATATCTCTGAAATAAAATAAATAAATAATAGGGCGTTACTTAGAATGACCTGTGTTGAATGTGTGTTAGGATGCGTCCGAAGATATATCTTTGAAAATTGAGAATATTTTTAGATTTTCGTGTGGTGTTTAAGAAACATATATATGATCCATTAAGAAATCCTCAAATAATGTTATAGTTTTTTAAAAAAAATAAAATTGTAAACCGTAACAAACAAGAGGCCGGCCCAAAGGAAAATCCAACTATATGTACTAGTTACAATTGATCTTTTATACTATTTATTAAAATAATATTATGGTTTGAAAAAAATAAAATAAAATTGTGAACAGTAACAAACAAGAGTTATCAAAATTAAGAAAGCTTATATAAAAACATATCCAACTACGACCATTTGGAGAAAATATGAATATCCATATATTTGGGCAAAACAAAGAACAATTACTTTCTTGAGCAAATTAAAAAGTTATACCTTATACAAAATTTTAACTCGGCAAAGGGAAATGGAATATTACCCAGCCTAGTAGTACTTAAAAAAAACCAAAATATAAATAAAGAATAATCTCCATGACAAGGAAAGCGTTTAAGTTTAACCATAATATGTAGATTTCATCATATATAAATACACAAAGCAATGAAACATAAATAACTCAACTAGTTTCCAAAATCAAAGCATTTTCATAGCCAGAATTTGGTGAGTCGCAAGTATTTAGTATACTACAAATAGAAGAAAACAAATTATATTTTAAAATTATTATGGCTTTCAACCCACAACGCACATTTAGAGCCCAAACTTTTCGGTTACCACTGTCGGTTCTTCGTGTGTATGAAACATGGGAGCCAAAATCAGACATGAAAGAAACTTCTGAAGCTTACTTTCTTCATGTTTATCTTCCCGGTACGTACTTTTTTTATTTTTGAATGTTTTAAAATTTCAAAGTTTTATATATTTCAAACTAACATATTTTTACTAATATATTTCAAATGATTTACTAGTATTATATTATATGATATCAAAGCTGAAATATTAAATAAACAACTAATTAAAAGTTGAAATATTTATTAAACTATTAAATTTATTTAGTATTAATTATTTAATGATAAATTTTAATAAATTATTTAATAATAATGTTTGATAAATTATTTATTAACTATTAAACTATTAATATAACTATTTAATAAACTATTCAATTTATTTAATATTATTTATTTAATAATAATGTTTAATAAACTATTTATTAATTATTTAAAACTATAATAAAATATATTTTTATTAATACTGAATAATAAACTATTTATTAATTAATAGTTGAAATATTAAATAGATGAAATATTTAATAAATTTTATATTTATTTAATATTAATTAGTTAAGAATAATGTTTAATAAATTATTTAAACTACTAATCCATCAATAACATTTTAAAAATATATTTGAATAAATTTAAAATTGAAATTATATTTTTGTTATATATATATATATATATATATATATATATATATATATATATATATATATATATATATATATATATATATATATATATATATATATATATATATATATATATATATATATATATATATATATATATATATCTATATATATATATATATATATATATATATATATATATATATATATATATATATATATATATATATATATATATATATATATATATATATATATATATGGAAAACAAGAATGCAAGCCTAATTGATAAGTGCTATTAGAGGAATGTGATTCTACTGGGTTCAATGCCCATTGGATCAAATTTTATAATTTTCATCTTTTAATATTTAAAGCAAAATGCTTTTTAACCGTAAAAAAATATAGTTGAAAATAATGTGTTTGGCATCTATGAAGCATTGAGATAAACAAGCACATCGACATCAATAAAACGTTGTAAAAATAAATTAATCGAACATTATCAATTGTGACAGTGCCATATATGTTGTTGTGTCAGACACCAAAAATATCTTGTGTTTTTCTTTTGTAGGTTATACAAAGAATCAACCAAAGATTACACTGCATGACGCGTCACAGAAGTTGAGAATTACAGGTGAACGACCAATACAAGGGGACAAATGGAAAAAATTCGACCAAACATATCTTGTTCCAGAAAATAGTGATGTAGCAACACTTGAAGCCAAGTTTGAGCAAGAAACTCTCATTCTTAAAATGCAAAAGAAACCCATTTCACAACCACAAGTTAAAGAAGAAGTGGAAAAAAATCAACAAGATCCGTTAAGTAATGAAGATTTAGAAGAAACAAAGCTTGAAAAAGTCGAAGAGACCATTCCACCAATACAATCTATAACTAAATTTGAAGAACCAATTGAAGACATGAAAAGTGATTCACCTCAAACTCAAAGCATTGAGAAAAAGACACATGAAGTTATTCATGATGACACGTTATCTCAAATTGCTAAAGAAACAATTAGTTATAGTGAGCCACAAAAGCCTCAAAAGGATCTACAAGAGTCAGAGCCAAAACAACCATTCAATGGCACAACAAAAACACATAACAATGAAAGGCATCAACAAGAATTTGGGCCCAAACCAACTATCAAGGACACCACAGAAACACATATAAATGAAAATGATCGACCAAAATTTGATCCCAAACCAACAATCAATGACACAACTAAAACACAAATAGATGAAATGGATCAACAAGAATTTGAGCGAAAACCAACATTCAAAGACATAGCCAAAACACAATTTGATGAAAAGGCTCAAAAGAGTCAAGAGGAATTTGAGCCAAAACCAACATTTAGTGAGAGAACCAAAATAGAAATAGATGAAAAGTCTCAAAAGGGAAAAGAAGAATTTGAGAAAAATCTAACATTCATTAAGAGAACCAAAACACAAATAGATGAAAAGGCTCAAAAAGGTCAAGAAGAGTTTGAGAAAAAACCAACATTCATTGAGAGAATAAAAACCCAAATAGACGAAAATGCTCAAAAGGGTCAAGAAAAATTTGAGAAAAAACCAACATTCATTGAGAGAACAAAAACACAAAAAGATGAAAAGGTTCAAGAAGAGTTTGAGAAAAAAGCAACATTAATTGAGAGAACCAAATCGCAAATAGATGAAAAGACTCAAAAAGGTCAAGAAGAATTTGAGAAAAAACCAACATTCATTGAGAGAACAAAAACAAAAATAATTGAAAAGGCTCAGAATGTTCAAGAGGAATTTGCGCCAAAACTAACATCCATAGAGAAACTCAAAACAGAAACAAATGAAAATCCTCAAAATGGTCAAGAGGAATTTAAGAAAAAACCAACATTCCTTGAGAGAATCATGACACAAATAGCTGAAAGGGCTCATAAGGGTCAAAAGGAATTTGAGCCAAAACCAACATTCATTGAGAGAACTAAAACAAAAATAGATGAAAAGGTTCAAAAGGGTCAAGAAGAATTGGAGGTAAAACCAACATTCATTGAGAGAACCAAAACACAAATAGATGAAAATTCTCAAAAGGAACAAGAAGAATTTGAGAAAAAACCAACATTCATTGAGAGAACCAAAACCCAAATAGATGAAAAAGGTCAAGAGGAATTTGAGAAAAAACCAACATTCATTGAGAGAACCAAAACACAAATAGATGAAAATGTTCAAAAGGGCCAAGAGGAATTTGAGCCAAAACGAATAGAAAAAGTGGTTAGCAATAAAAACTTTGAGGAAAAGATAACGAGAAAGGGTGATCACGAGGATTCTCAGGAGGAAATGATCTCAAAGAATGAAGAAATTGAAGAGAAAAGTGAGGAGCCTTATAAGTCATGCAAAACCGTGAACGATGTGAAAGAAAATGAATATGAAAAAGGAGAACACTTTGCTCCAAAAGTTACAGAAAATGAAAAGAAATCTTGCAATAGAATTTCTCCTAATCAAGAAGAGAAGAATGGAATCAGAAAATTAGTTGTTACTTCTACTCAGTTTATAACAAGAATGGCAAAAGGGAAATGGAGGGGTGATGGGAGTTATTTATTTGAAAATGTAGGTGTTGTAATTCTAGTGATTGCTGCATTTGGAGCCTATATATCATATAGATTTTCCTCTTGAGGGAGAACTATAACTAACTATAGTTCTACTTATACGTGAATCAATAATGCTTGATGCTTGAATAAATTCTCCTTTCAACTAATGTAAAATCTTAAACTTACATTCCTTTAAATATAAATATGTATTGCATTTTATTCCATTTTAATATAATAAATATTTTATCACACAACTACAAAAATTGCTTTTAACGTCGGATGCGAAATGCTTTTTAGCTCGGCTACAATACCGAGGTAACGAAGGGCATCATGAAAAGTAACAGCGTATCACCTCGGTTTTTTAAACACCGAGGAATAAATTAATTTGTACATGGGTTCGAACCCCAACATCTTCATTTTTATTATTTACAAAACTAACGTCACATACACCTCGATTTACAATAAAATCGAGGGGTAAGATATATTATTTTTTTAATTGAAATTCGTTACATTGTTTACACATAAAATAAATAAAAATAATTTATTTACAAACTACAATGTATATCCAGAATATTACATTGTTTACACAGAATAATAACATAAAAATTAGTTTATCCCTGAAGATCATATGTTGGTTCTTCGACTCCTTGATATTTGAGCAAGGTCAAATGCTTCGCCTTGCAAGTATTTGTTTCTGATATAAAACAAAAAAAAGGTTAGAAAAACAAAGGATATAAAAATAAATGATTTTTTGTTCAAATGAATATTTAAAAACATAATCTTAAATCCGGATAATTTTATGCACTTGCAATTCATCATAAAGAACTTTTAATGGCAAAAATTAAAGTGGAGGATGTAAATAGTTTCAAGCGCTTCATGATGTTTCTTTATCAATTATAGATATCAGGAGACCTTTATAATGTAAATTTTTTAGGTTTCACGTGGATCACTAATGGTAGAGTCTTGAGCGTTGATAATCATGAAATGAACGACAAAGATTTGTTTAGGTTTTAAGCTAAATTATCCTCTCGGTTTTGTTAAAAACCGAGGTGAACATGATTATTATTATTTTTTTAAATTATATTGTTTATACAAAATATTGAAAAACAATAATATAGCAAAACCAGAATTTTGGTGTAAGAAGTTATCAGGTCCAAATATTGCATGCATCTAGTTTCTAGGAGTTATTTGGTCTAACCATTGAATGCATCCAACTTCTAATGAAATTATCTTTTCCAACTATTGAATTTTTTTCTACGTTCGAGTTTGGAGAGGCTACATATAAGTTAGGATTAAGGTAAAATCTGTTTAACGAGTGATTTTATAGTCGAATGCTACTTATCTTATCCTTCAGTTATTAAGGAAATCGACGGGATATATCATTTAGTTTACAAAAAAATATAATAATTAAAAAAAGTTTCCTAAATTGTTTTTCCCCTCGGATTTTTTGAATAATCGAGATATAAGTTGATTGTCCAACCGAGGTAATATGTGATTTCTATGTCTAAAAAAATAAATCATGGCGCCCATTGGAATCATATCCACTAGAATAACAATGATCATCCATATTCAAAAATGTAACGCATCTTTTGGATTTTCAAGGAGGCGTTTGAGTTTCTCTGATTATTTCATTCATATTGTCCACTTTATTTAAACTATCCTTAGTTTCAATGTCTCATTTCCAACTCTTTGTGTCTTTAAACCTAATTTCAAACTCTTTTCTTTTATTCAAAAATATCTTCAACAACCTTAGATGAGAATCTTTTGTTCGTTATCAATGAAAAGTTTGTTGATTTCGATGATTTAAAAAATAAATGTTTTGATCTAAGGAAAACTATTCACAAACAAAAGTTGAATTGTTACTTTAACATTCTTCATGGACCCATCTACATTAATCTCATTAAAGAGTTATGGTTAAACGCCTCCGTTGGATCATCTGGTCATGATGCTAAGTCAATTCAGTCCTATGTCAATGGCTTTCATATCACAATAACTCAGTCATTTATTGCTCAGATAATAAAATATGAAGAGGAAGGTTGTTGTGTTGAACATTATAGATTCAACAATGCCTATAAAGATCACCTTTGCTTAATTTATACCAACTACGATAATCTCAGCAGTCCTGCTACTGTACGACCAATTGGAAAAGTTTTGTATCAACTTCTAGTGTCAAATCTTTGTCCAAGAGTGAAAGAACTGGAAACACTTACTTGGAATGACAAGCACCTCTTGTTATTCCTTACCAAGAACATCATAGTTAATCTTCCTCTTACCATTTTTAACTTCTTAAAGGAAATGATAATCATCTGTAGGGAGAAAATTACTTTCCTCATACCATATGGAAGAGTTCTTTCTGAACTTTTCTCTCAGTTAGGGATAGTTAATAGTGATACTATTGAAATTGAGTGGAGTCATAAATTTGAATATGTGGAATAGTTATTTGTTGTCCTGTTTTTAATTAATGAAATATTTCCTTTCATATTATTGCCTATTCGTTTTTATTGATGACAATTTTTTTTGAGAATTACTAATTAGTAAGAAAAAATGAAAAAAAGTTAACTAAGAAAAAAATGGAAGATTGGAAAGCGCCAAGTGAGAAATCATTGAAAAAACCTTAAATGCAGTTATATGGATTCGAAGCATGTTTCCTAATAGACATCTTCTCTCGGTTTTCTAATACATCGAGGTAATAGGTTTATTATTTTTTTTTTGGAAAAATCTGGCACTCACTTATAGCTATATTACCTCCATTTTTTATAAAACCGAGGGATTTTTTTTTAAAAAAATAATTAAACATGTCTCTCCTAGGACCTATACACTCGGTTTTTGGCATGATCGAGATAAAAACTTTGTCATAAAAAATATTATTTATAATTGTGTCATTTGTCTTTATCTTTTTTCATCATAATACTATTATCATATGATTTTTTATTAAGAATTAGTTGTTAGAAATTTCTTATTTAAAGTTATTCATTTATATTAAAATGAACTAAATTGTATTTTGGGCTCAACAAAGACCCAATAAGACTGGTCCAATACAACAAGGACACACCAATATCAAATGAAAATTAGATGGACTCTAATTCTTGAATTTTGCACAAGAGCACAACCTCTGGTCCATCTTAATTGTTGATATACATTCAACCATCATCAATATATATATATATATATATATATATATATATATATATATATATATATATATATATATATATATATATAAAACACTTTGAGTCACACCTAGATATTCTTTAACTCTTACTTGAAATAGTTCCATCTCTCTCAGATTTTGACTTGAGCATGAAAGTACTATCTTTTGCAGGTACCCCTCTTTATCACTAAATACTATAAGCAACATATCGGAACCTTCACCAAGGAGGTCATCATACAATTTTTATTTTTATTTTGTTCGAAGACAAAATAATGGCGACGTATGTGGGAATCTCTATTTGATTCTCTTGAATTCCTCATCATTTTTCACAAGTTTGTGTTGTTGCACCATCAAAACTATTTCATGTTACTGTTTTGACAACCGTAACCAATTCATAGTTGGCTTAAAGCCAATTCTTATAGGTAATGCTTCGTTGATTCTCTCTATTGTAAGCAAATAACCTCCACAATAACAAGATCTTCAAACTTCAATAGCAATTCATAAGCCAATATTTCAAGAATCTCATCCAAATTATTCGTTCTAGCACCATCTTCCTCCTCCTCACTTTTCAGTTCATCCACCACAACATCATCATCCTAAATCTTTGATTATACTACCATTGCATGACTTTCAATAGCTCCAAGCTTCGTTCAGAGCACCACACACGAACAAATTCATTTTTAACATTTTCAACATGTTACATAACAAAACACGAGGCTCCTTCATCTTTAAGAAAACCAATAGAAAGTTCCAACTTATATAGCAGAGAAGCTGGAAGTGTTACAACAAGGTAACTTTAGAGCCATCTTGAGGGATGATCTTGTTGACGACAATTCATAACAATCAAGATCTCAAGAATTTCTGAGGAAGCATCACCTTCACCACCTTGATAACAATTGTCCTCCTCGTGACTTCAGGGGCGGAGACAAAAGTAATACTTCACCAAATATCACCATCCAAGGAGATTTTCCGTTCACCTTTCTTATAAGTGTTACAAGCACAACTTCTTTAAAGATGTCTTTGCTCGTAATCGAAAAACATGTACACCAAATATATCATTGATTGTCACATATATGAGTCTTTGGAGAAGCTATTAGAGCTAAAAATAATGATGGAATCAAAGATCTAGATGAGCACGTCGTACATATGGATACTATGCCAGATTATCACCAAGATAAAAGTTTAGTAAAGTGTAAACGTTTTGTTCTAACTCTCAAGTGATCCTCCAAGACCTAGTTTGAGGCTCTGGAAAATTACTCCATCAATTCATTGGAGAAATTATGTGACGAGTTTCTTCCCACTTCACAGCCTGTAGAAGTCAGCTGAAGACAATGGTTCTTCTCGGTGTCATTCATAAAAGGAAGAAATACACGCTCCGAGAATACATTAACAAATCCACTAAAGAAGTATTCAAAGGAGCTAATGACAAAGTGAAATGTTAGACTGTTAAGAAGGGCGTGAGACTATATTGTATGTTTAGAGAGAATTTAGATTTGAAGGAACCGGTGAGCATGAGATATATTCTTTCTCAAGTCCAATCCTATATCAATTATGAAGAGAAGTTACCAGCGGGAGACTTTGAGTGGAATACAAAGACTGGAAATGGAAAACAAGGATATAACAAGCACCGTGAAGAGAGAGAAAAGTAGAGGAAAAGGGACCCCGAACTAGGTTCTTCGTATATACCCCGTTGAACAAATCCAGCGAAATAATCTTGCAAGAATATGCTAACACATAGTTCAAGGAAGTTGGTGAAATATCCATACGCTATGAAAGCACCTGCACGCATTGACAAAAAAAAGTACCATATATTCCACAAATGTCATAAGCATGAAACTGACGAGTGCATCCACATGAAATATGTGATCAAAGACTCAATCAAGAAGGGAAATCATGGAAGATAACCGAATGGGGAAAAAAGGCATGAGAATTTTCCATAAAAAGTCATTTGATAGAGTGAATCCTTATGCATAAAGGGTCCCCCTCATCAAGGGGTACACCTACCAGGAAAACAATAGAAGCAATTGACGGTATTGCCAAAGAAAGAGACAATAATGAGCTGGAAGATAATAGGAAAGCAATATGACCCTTCATTACCTCCATTTTGAAATCTTTTATTTCATTTGAACCATCACAAGAGGGTTCCCACCACCAAAGATTCTATCTAAATGGACATTCGAAAGGAAAATAAAAGATTTGATATTTGTTGATTGGAATCGGGAATCGTCTTTAGGCAAGATCCATGAGTGACACATTATAGAATTTAAATACAATAATAAGGTATATTATATTCTTAACGAGATATTTTTCTTAGTGAGAACGTCAACTATGGCTAGTTTTTAGTCTTCTGAATTCTCATTAGCAAAGTGAGTTCATGTGACATTATGTATGTCAAATTGTTCACTAAGTTAGGCTTAAGGAGATAAGCATTATCACTTTACATGGAAATTGACTTCTAAGGCTTTAACGGAACATTAAACACCCTCCACCCCCATTGGGGTTTCATTGAACCTTTGGTTACCTTAGGTTAAGTGAATGGTTCTGGGATGGTGGACATCCAATATTTGGTGGCTCAGTGTAAAAAAATATATAATTGAATTATAGGGAGACCCTTTAGAGTAGTTTTACATGTAGTATCATCCATTGTCCATTTAAAAATGAAATACCATAACATCGATGATAAAGTGATGACCATTTGTGCAGACTTGGAATAAGCTTTTTGCTATAACAAGGCTCTGAACAGCAACCTGGACGCCTTTATTGTCCAAGCAAAAGAAGAATTTTAAAGAGGCGGGTTGTTCTAGACAACACTATCTATATATCATCGTCATGGGCTTCACACATGTATATGTTGAACAAATGGCTCCAAGCATAAGAGAGGCGTGAATTGAAGTATTCAAAATTCATGATTAATTTAAAAGGTTGTTAATTAGAACAACAATTTTTGTTTAAATAGTTAAAAGTCAAAGATAAAAGCAGCAGAAAATAGAAGAACATAAATGTAAAGAAAAGTAAATAAGTAATAGAGAGATAACACCAATAATTATACATGTTCGGTCAAGAAAAAGACCTAATACTCTCCCCAAGATTTGTTCTAGAGAGTATCTAGTAAATCTTAAGATCGTTTAGTAGGTTGGACTCCCGAACCCCCTTATATAAGGAAAATGAAGTTTCTTGATAACTTCCAACCAAAAAAAAAATAGAGGATTGAAGTGGATAGTCTTCCTTCCAAAGAGTAACTTGAAGCGGTTAGTCCCCAAGCTAAACTGATATTTTACACAAGCTTATCTAAAACAAAGGAGAAATTTTAAATCATGTTGAGCTCACAAACTTAATCGAGGTTTTGACGAGCTGACCACAAACTTATGAGAATTTATACTGGGCTTATCTCAAACCTTATCAAGCTTTTAAAATGGGATGAGCATACAAAGCAAACTGAGGTTTTACAAGGGATAACCACAAACTAACTTGAGACTTTATATCGGGTTGATCTCGAACCTATGAAAGCTTTCGAACAGGTTGAGCCTTCGAATCAAAACGACGACTTAGTAACTCAATCCCCAAACTAAAGCTTTTAAAAGAGTTTAGCTTTGATCCTGAATAAACAATCTATATTTGGATAAATTATTCAACCAAGGTAAAAATATTCCATGGTGAATTTACAATACCACCCTTCCAGAATTACAAAGACGCCTCACTTGCGAAAGACATTTCTCGAAAGCACTATTGCTAAATTTCCAAGCGATAAAAAGTGAGAAATATATTTAGAGAGAGTGAGGAGTGAGATATGAGAACTCATGACTCTAGATGTAAAAATATGAGAGAAAATACCTTTATCTATAGGCTAGAGGTTGGCACAAAAAGTAAAACTTGATCGGTACAAAAAACTTCCCATAACTTTTATGAAAACTCCCAATTAAACTAGCATGGCTTTAAAAAAAATATAAATATTTTCTTAAGAAAAATAAGTTATAAAACTTATTTTAGTATATGTGTGTGTGTGCAGGGGGGAGTGGCGTGTGTGTGAATGTTCATGTGTGTGCGTGCGTGTGTGTGTGTGTATGTGTGCATGTGTGTGTGTATGTGTGTGTGTGTGTGTGTCTGTGTGTGTGTGTGTGTGTGTGTGTGTGTGTGTCTGTGTGTGTGTTTGTTTGTGTGTGTGTGTGATTAACCCTATAACTTTACAAAAAAGCCCTTATGCTTTTACAACTTACTGTTCACTCAGACACGTTAGGGAGAGCTTTCACGCTTTGAAGCTTTAAGACTTGTCAAATAATTCATTAATTCAAAAATTGGCTTGAATTCTACCCGAGTACGAGGATTGAAATGTATTCTTGTTTGGTGCCATTATCAAAGGACTTTTGCATTAATCATTATGAAGGTTGAGAAAAACAAGAAATGGGGGTTTGAATTGTTTTCATTGGAAATAAAAACATTTTGTGATGACACACACACACAAAGGTAAAAACAAACAACACAGAAGTTTATCCTGGTTCGCTTGAAAGTCAAAGCTACTTCAGTCCACCCGACCCAGGTGATTTTGCCTTCAATAAGGACTTAATTCAATAATCTAGAAAGATTTCAACAATCGTTTTAAGAGTTCAACAATCTCTTAGCCCTCTCAAGTCTACAGACTTCACAAGTCACTTGAGGAATTACAACAACTATTGAGAACTACAAAAGTATGTTTGGTGCTTCTAGATAAGCAAGATGAACACAATTAAAAACAGATGATCAATGATCACACTAAGAGCAGCAACTCATGTGTGATTACTGAATTATACAATAGCAAGTTATTTAGTATGTGATTCAAGGTGTATTGTAGAATTCTTGTGTAATAGCTCTGTATCCTAAATGATGATGGTGAGACCTTTTTACAGTGCTTTGGAGATGATACCGTTAGAGAGAATATTGATGGTGATATCTTGCCAATAATGGGACTTAATGACATTAATTTTCTTTTCCTTTTCATAGCAGTCTTGGAGTGTAGTAAATATTACCCATATACATATATATATATATATATATATATATATATATATATATATATATATATATATATATATATATATATATATATATATATATATATATATATATATATATATATATATATATATATATATATATATATATATATATATATATATATATATATATATATTCATACCATACTTAGAATAATTCTTGATTATGATTCTGATTTTGATGAGTCAGATGATCTGATGAACGTGAATCAGAATGAGCAGAGTTCAGAGTCTTTTCACCAATCTTGTATTCTTCAGATAGTTATTTGTTTGAGTCTTCTTTAGATATTTCTTTGTCGGATCTTCATATAGAGTGTCTTCATATTCTAAAGATGTACATTCTTCATAGTTTTTGGATTTGACAGTCTTCAGAGTCTTCAGATTTTGTATGTGATTCTCTTGGACATGCTTGTGTTCAGTGTCAGATATGATTTCTTCATTTCTGGATCAGCTGTTCTGGACTTTGTTTGATGTCAGATATTGTTTTATCAGATTCAGTTTACCTTAGAATCCTGCACACTTAGAGAATTTTATTAGGGTACCAAATTATTTCATTCTTTGTTATCATCAAAACTTACATATATATTGTAGAACAAAAATCTTATTCTAACACATTAAACCTTAGTTTAACAACTTAGTCTAATTGCATCTTTAACCACTTGTTATGCTTTCACTTTAGTTGTTAGTTTTTATCATCGAAATCATATTCAAGAGTATATTATTGGGAGCTTCCTTGATTACTAACCTACAAAACATGGTTCAACAAGCCTCACAAACCAAGAACTAGATTTTAACTGGCTGATCTCAGAAATCAAAAAGAGGTTTTGCCAAGATAACCTAAAAAACTAAATAAGAGAAACACTTCAATATAATCACACTCTTTACAAAATAGTTTAACACCAGTACAACTAAAACCTCACAAATTTATTTCACTTACAAAGGTACTAAGACAAATTTGTACTAAAAATTTGCAAAAAACTCTGCGCCAAAACGAGTTACGAAACTCTCACTCACAAAAATACTTTCCATCGTGCACGTAATTATTTCAGAATGTAGAAATTTTTCTTAGATTCATTTTTCAAAAAAAAAAAACCGCGTCAAAACGAGTTCCTTAACTCTAGATATGATCAATTTACTGGACATACGTCAAGATGTAAATTATGCTGAAAATTGCTCGTTTTTTATCGATTTCTTGGCTTTTCTCAGTTTCTTCGACTTCTCCACTTTTTTCATACTTATTCATATTTATATCATCTTTAACTTGAGATTTCATCGAATTCATCGTAAATACTCATAAAAATCATGTAATAACAAACTGTCATCAAAAAACTTTTAGTGAAAGAAAATAAGAAAAAGAGTGAGGTTATAATGAGAAAAGGATGATTGAAATCCGAAATCAGGTGTGTTTTAAAAGGAGAAGAATCATCCTTTATATATCAAATGATTTGGTTCAAAAAGGAAATGATGCAATATCCAATAGTTTTATTAAAACTTGGTACTTGTATAGAGTCATTTATTAATAATAAGTGGAGCTTCTTTGTTATGTTTGTTTTTCCAAAATAATAAAGTTCCCATAATAGCTAGTATATTTAATGAAACATTAAGTGTGGCTTAATCATGATATCTCATTAAACATAATGACACTATTCTTAAAGTATTGATAGTCAAACTTTATTGTAAAGTGAGATAACATTAAAATATTCATAGTATTATGTGGATAGGTTGGTGATCACATCTCATGGGTCATGGATAAAGAGTTATACAGTCTTCCTATAAGTACGAATATTAGGAGTAATATTTATACTAGATTGATCCACCGTGATAATACTAATAGAATGTTATGTAAGTGTCATAAGTTATTATCAATGTAATAGTGGTATATACCAACCTTCGACCTAAAACCACTATGGACCCTGTATGTGGACTTGAGTACTTTATTGTCAATCAAACGTTGCCCATAACAAGATGAAGATAAAGATGGTTGATGTGCACTCCACAAATCATGATGAGGGAAATGAGTGACCTAGATGGAATTTGTCCATTATGTGTAACAAGATATATTTCTAAGGGCCCAATATTAAACTCGACAAGGGTGACACGACTTATGACTTGTGATCAATATAGACATAGGGTAAATAGGATAATTATACACACAAACATTATCACATAAAGGTTTTGTCATATCACGTGAAACTTTTGTGTCTTGGGTAAAAATGATTGTAAGAAAAATATTTTGTTCTGCATCTGACCCTATATTTTGATGATAACAATACATAGTTTCATAAAGAACAATCTTGTACCCTAATGGTTTTGTTAAGCATGCATATACTATATATAAGTTATGACTCTGAAGAAGTGACGTGTGATGTCATCAGACTCTGAACCTAGTGCGTTATGACTATGAGATATGTGTTCTACAAGATAATCAAGCTCTGGATTACTCTACTTAACGCTTTTGAACATCTCTCATCCAAAGATTTATGACTCTGACAAGAGAAGCCTCTGACGTTGTCAAGCTTTGAAGTCTTGCGCTCAAACAACTCTGATGAATTGTGCCACCAGACAATAAAAACAAGGTTCTGATGAACTGGATCAAGACTCTAAAGACCAAGGTTCTGAAGACTCTCTCATACATAATTTTATTCTTCTTCTATTTATGGTTTATCAACTCTCTATCTGAAGCCCCTAAATAACTGAAGATAAGATCAAAAAGTTTTACATGAGAAAATAATACACAATACAAGATCAAATATTATTTCCACTACACTAATTTTGTAGTAAAAGAATTGTACTATTGTACCATGGTGTCTCCCATTTTCATAGACCGTTATGCAAGGATATATCTACATTTGTTTATTCTAATTATACCCTCCAACAGATCTTTTCATTTTCTATATAAAGGAGTCTTAGAAGAAAGGAACAGTGCCAACACTAAGAGAATATCATTTACGTGAACATTGCATATTGTGATTATTTTTTAGAGAAAGAGAAACAAACACACAAGGAAATTTTGTTCATACACTTCATAGAAAATATTTTGTGTGAAATTCTTTGTAATTCATTTGTGTATTATGCTTTCTTAGAAGCATCTTGTAACATAGTTTGTATCTCAATATTTGTGATTGTATTTCCTTGAATAACTAGGATTTAGTAAGAATTACTCAAAAAGACATTGACAGTCAGTCTTTGTGGTTGTAATCAAGTTTGGTTATAACAGATTAAGTCCTTGTGATAAGCAGAAATCACCTTGGCGGGTGGACTCGAGGTAGCTTAGTTAACGACAAACTAGGATAAAAATAATTGTGTTCATTATCTTTGTTCTAAGTTTTCTCATTGTCATTTTAGGTTGCAAAAGTTTTCATTATAGAAACTCAATTCAAACCCCCTTTATTATGTTTCCATTACCTTCAATAATGTGTTTCTAGATACCATTTTGTTCCTTTGCGGAACCAGAAATGAAGGAGGTTGCGGAAGCTACTGTGGTACGAAGCTTCGTAAGCGATTTTGCGAAGAGATGTCATGGATTGGAGCTTGCGATCACGATGCTTATTAGAATTTAAGCATTGATCTTGAAGTAATGTCATTTATTAGTGTCAGTATTAAATAGGCATTGTCAATCTCCGATACAATGGTTAGAGGGCCCCTGCATGGTTAGTAATGAGAGTCGTCATTACATGACTTTTACTAGAAAATTCGGATGAAAGCGTTGAAATGATGAGCAAAAGTTATGCCAAAGTACAAAGAATAGAAATAAAAAAACTACAAAGAGTGGAAGAATTTGGACTTAGAAGAATTCTGAAGAAAAAGTGAAGAAATTGTAAAGAAACGAGCATTTTTAACACAATTTACATCATGATGTATGTCCTTAAATTTGATCATATTTGGAGTTTTGTAACTCGAATTGAGACCAAGTTTTTTTGTAAAAGAAATATAAAACGAAGATCTTCTAGACCCAAGAATTCTCGTGCGCACTTTGTAGCTCATCATGGCACGATGAATCTTGCCATCGCGGCGCGATGATTTCCATTGTGGCGCGATGCTACTTTTTACTGACGTGATAATATTGTTATAACAGACATTATACACTACTGTTTAAGGGTTTCACGAATTTGGGAGATAAAGTGACGACTTGGAGCTCTAAAAAGAGGATTTGGAGGTTTTGAAAGCCATTGAAGACATCCTTCTTCTTTGTATTTTATGATTTCTTCATTTACACTCATGATAATTCTTATATGCATTATGAGTAGCTAGATTCCCTAGATTAGGTCTTTTGGATATGAACCTTATTATTACTCTGTTGAATCATATATTTGTTTGAGATTTATGGAAACTTTTATTGTTATTATCGTCATTTAAGTTGTTCTTGAGTTTAATGCATTTTGTCGCTTACGGGCATACAAATCGATTTAGATACGTAGAGATTGTTGATAGTTAGTCCACTTATCTTATCTAGGGAAATTTATTCTACTTTGTAATTAACTATGGATAGGTAAGTATAAGTTGTTGCTTTCGAATTAATGCACTTAGAACACCTAATTTGACTTTGAATTGGCCTAAGGAATTAGGGAATTATCGTATAAATTAGTGAGATACACACTAAGGAATTGGGTGCAGTGGTTTTGTTAATTTGCAGTGTGATAGTAATGTAATTGAAAGAAAAAATCAATAAATACATAGTTGATCAACTTATAAAAGTAAGGGGATTCGATATAAAAGATCTAATCACTTTTCTTTCCTTTCATGATCGTACTTTAATCCGGTAAACTCCTCGTCTTATTTTT
Organism: Lathyrus oleraceus; assembly: GCF_024323335.1. Classification (NCBI taxonomy): domain Eukaryota; kingdom Viridiplantae; phylum Streptophyta; class Magnoliopsida; order Fabales; family Fabaceae; genus Lathyrus; species Lathyrus oleraceus. The sequence goes on from NC_066582.1 coordinate 389,118,003, forward strand.
GTAACCAAATTATTATTAAAATACACCCATTGTTATTATTTTAAGTCGCACATAGTTACCATGTTTAAGCTCACAATCCATGTGGAGACAAACTTATAAGTTTTATTACTTTGATAGGTTTAGTACACTTGCTAAATTATCATCAAGTTTTTGGCGTCGTTGTCAGGGATTGTTGATTTTAACCAGGCAATTTAGTGCGATGCTTTTAGTTTTTAAATTTTTGCATTATATTTTTTTAGTTTAGTTTTTGATTAAGCAATTTTTTATTTTAGTTTTATTTTCTACTATTCTGTTTGGTGCGGTGCTACTAAGGTATTTTTTATTTGTTTATTTGAGGAACTAATTTGATGTTGACGCTGATTGATTTTGAAATCAAAAGAGCAACACATGGAATTCATAGAGAAAAACAAGAAGAACTGCAAGTTACTAAGGAAGTAAAAAAGAAGAGAAAGTAGAGATGGTCGTTCTTCCATGTCAAACGCTAGGGGACTATTGTAGGAGGACCGATTCAGGGAAGTTATCTCTAGGATTTCAGTCGGCTAATCCGGTAACCTTTGACATCAAGAATTATGTACTTTCTAGTTTGAAATATAATTTGTTTGATGGACAAGCGATTAGAGATCCTTGGGAGCATCTTGAAAAAATTTATGAGACATGCTCAATATGCAAGCCAAATGGTGATACCACCAACGATCAAGTAAAACTACATTTGTTTCGATTTTTCTTGATAGGTCATGCGGAGGATTGGTTGTAGTGCATTCTAAATGGTAAAATTGAAACATGAAAAGAGCTAGAATACAAGTTTCTAGAGAGGTTCTATTCAAATGCTTAGTTTGTGGAGAGAAAGGCCACAATTTACAACTTTATGCAAGAAGAGTCTGAACACTATCAGATGCATGCGAAATATTCAAGTTGATACTCCAAAGGTGTTCAAATCATAATATGAGTGCTATATAAAAGATGACACACTTTATCGATGGGTTGAGAACACAAACGAGAATGCTTCTCGATGCTTCAGTTGGAGGTACATTGAGATCAAAAACTGTTGAAGAGTTGGAAATGTTGATTGAGAATGTGTCAAAATAAGTATCACACAAGTGAAAGATAGATGTAGAAAAAGGTAATTCATGCAATCAATTTGACCACATGCTTATCAACTCATATAGAATCGTTGTCTAAACAGTTAACCATGACCCAACTAGCCCAAGATAATGTGTATTGTCCAGAAAGTACAGGGTGTGTGTGTTCCCCTAGCAAGGGAAGAGAGAATCAGAGGCCATAGTAGGTACTTTAGAGGTTTGGAGGTGAGGGATAGCGCAAGGAAGTGAGTATCCCTCTACGATGGTTTTTGAGGTTGTGTGAAGTACTAACTCATGTGAGGTGAGAGGCCCTTTTAGTGGTCGGCGCTACTGATGTATGTGTATGGAGTGAGAATCCATCTTTTATCTCCTTGAGGTGTAATGTATTTATACATTTCACGATACCTAAGGTTTTCTTGGGAAAGGTCATCTCCCACCTAACAAAAGTTGGACAATTGAGTCCTTATTCCCAATGGATATGTGGTTCAGTAAAGACTATGATTTTCTATTTATCCAAGACACATCGTATCCCATATATTTTATCTCCAGAGGCGAGGAAATATCAAAGGCGAGGCAGTACCTCCCTTCGAGCGACCTCGTGTCGTTGCCTTTTCCTAGGGTGTTCCCAAGTTGTCACCATAGGCAATGTTATTTACAAATATAATACTACATAGTCCCTCAGGCATGAGTCATTTAATAAAGGGCAAAGTGCTTTTACCTGTGGCTAATAGGAGTATCCCGAGGACTGATGTTTTCCCTTATGAGGTTCTAGTTAACCTTTAGGAATCCAAGCCTTTATTATTCTTCCTTTTGGATTGGTTGCATTTTGAAAAACAACATCATGGAGAAGTGTTCAAGTTTTCCCAGCCACTTCAGGATAATTTTAGGATACATAAGGGATATATGTTGGACGCAATGTCACAACATGTGGGTATGACATATGGGCCTTACTCAATAGGCCATATTTCTACATTTTGGAACGAATTTTATGTTGAAGATTGAGTTAGGTTTTATTGCTTTTATTTAGCAATATGATTATATGATTTGTTGGACAACTGTGAAGATCAAATGAGACTTAAATTTGAATTTGTATTAAACCAAATCATATATTTATGTTGGATATATTTATGGAACCAATCTTATCCAAAATATTGTGCAAAGATTTTGGACGAAATTAAATCAAAGATCCAAGGAGAAAAGCTCATAATACTTTAGTGATATAAGGAACTCAAAACCTACATTAGAAAGCAAGAAATACATTGAAGAAATTAGAGTGCTAGAGTTTATTTGAGTCCTTGTTATTATTGTATGTACACCACACTATCTTTCAGTAACTTGGCCTAGTTGTAGGTTTATCTAGTTAAGTTATAGATTCAACATGTGTATGTACACCACACTATGTTTCAGTAATTTGACATAGTTATAGATTTGTCTAGTTGAATTGTAACATTCAACATTGTTAATGAGTTGTAAACACCAATAATAGATGATGTGATTGAGAAGAAATTGACTAGGTTCTCATATTTAGGAGGAGTCCCTAAATAGAAAATCATTGGGTAATGTTAGGAAGAGGAATTAAACAACATGGGCTTGTTGTTTCTTGTAAAACTAAGTGTACTAAACTACTAAGAGTTAATTTCCTTTCTTGGGTAGAGTGTCCTCCAAACATAGGTGTTGTTTGGACCGAACTAGGTTACCAATCTCTGGTGTTCTTTTAATTCATTTTCTACTTCATGATATTGTAAAATCTAAGACACTATTCATTGTTATCATAATGGTATAAGAACTCGAACCATATGTCTAGGACATCGCGTTCAACATTTGTCCCCTGAGGAACAAAATTTCAATTGGCATAGTACGCACCCTATTTTCTTTGGGTGAGCTCCAATGAAATATTATTCTATTCAAAATGGATAATTTCAATGAAGGAAGAGTTGTTTATCAACTAAATATTTGTCATGGTGCTAAGAATCCTCTAAAGATTGTTGACAATTATGAATATTGTAATGTTCAAGCAGAATGTAATTTTGAACAATATCTCAGGCTCAATAAGTGATTTAATAAAATCTTGAGAAGACTTGACAAGATATCTGGGAAAACGTCTCTATCAATGTCAAGAACATTCAACATAAATAGAGGGATTATAAAAGGAAAAAGCTCAACTATTCCTACAGGTTGAAAGGGATCCAAAGTCTTAATTGCAAAGACTTTGGTCATATTCAAGTTGAACGCTCAAGTGTTCCAATGGAAAGGATGAATCTCCAATGTAACGAATAATTAAGAAGCTGAAGATGATCAGGGAAACAATGGTGTTTCTGTCAAAGATATGCGTACTGATGAGCAATCAAATTCAAATAAAAGGTGCAATGCTCATAATGCTGAATGTCAGGTAACATGTCTCAGCATTGGGTCAAACATTATTACCAACCCGTTAAGTATTTCCCGTTCATTTACTTGTACTATTGTAAGTTGTATGGTAGTCAACCATGCCATCAATTTTTGTATCCTTAGTGGAATGAGAAGTTTCAAAGGCAATATTAACAAGTTTAGCTTGGCAAGCCTAATATCCTTTTTGCTTGGCTCTCCCACAAGGAGTTCTATTGTAAAGATTGGGTTCTTAACTGCATTAAGCAGATGGTTAAAGAAAGATGCTTTGCTTCTCCTTGTGATAATCTTAAGGGAAAGAAGTTTGTAAAGATGAAGATGGTGGATTCCATTACATAGCAGATTATTGAAGACCATAGCTCAGTCATTAGAAAGATTAAAAGTTTTTGTCACATGTGTACTGATCTCAATGTTAAAGAATGAAGTAGTTATGAAGTTTGACATCCTAAGTAGTAAACCAAGATGTCATTAAAGATGGTCTAACATCTTACTCATACTTATAATTTACCACATATGGACTTTATGAGACTAAAGTAATGAGTTGTCATTGATGGTAAGGCCGATGGTCAGGCTAGAGGTCCTCCCAAATTGAACAACAAGTAGTCGTTAAGAAGAAAGAATTGAAGAAGAAGAGAAATTATGACATTCCTTCTCATATGTCTGGAGTTGTCTTTAATCAAAAACATGATAGTATGTTTGGTAAAACTGGAATCGAAGTTACTCTTAATATCTTGAAGTCCAACTATAAGCTATTTGATAAGAAATTTGTTCCATATATTCTCTCCCCAACATTCCGCAATTTGAAAAATCTAATCTAGCTGCTGGTGGAATTGTGATTAATGTATCTTAGATGTATGGGCCTATGAAGAATCATAATACACTCATAGGTCTTTTGGTGAAGAGACCCATGAAACTAATTTGGGAATTCATAATGATGATAACAATTTGCTAGACATCCTATCTGACATGTTGATACAATCTTAAATACATAAGGAGAATAATGATCATGAAGATGTTAAGGTTGGTACTGTTGTATCCAATGATGGTGTTGTTAATAACCATGATCATGCAATAAAAGATGTGGAGATATTGTGTGAAGATATGGTAAGTAAGAATGAAAGTTTACTTCTAGTTTGTGCTTATAACAACAAGGTGTATGTAGATGATACGACTCCCCTTAATGATGAAGACTATGATCCCATGGGTCTTGATATGGAGCAAGTTATTATTGTATGTCAAGAAACAATATGCTATCTATTGAAGAAGATGGAAGTATTTGGGATGCTGAATTTTTTTACCGTCTTGGAGCCAATAGACTAATACCAAGAATGACATGTATTCTGATGTTCAAACACCATCAGATGGACGTGGAAAGTTCCTCTCTTAATAGATACTTGAATGTGGAAGTTGAATACCTTATTTTTTCCAACATAATGAGGAACATCATGGAGAATAGTATGAGTAACAACATTATCAATGGTGTTAATTGTAACGCCTTAATTTTGATTATTTTACTTTTAATTGAGTTTTGGGAGTTGTTAGCTAAGATTTTTGACGTAGCCAAAAATCTCAGCGTAATTGAGTTTCTCATTTTAAGCTCACATAAAAAGTTAAGCAAGGTGGAATATTGAGATATATGACTTAACACTTAGAAAAAATTTCAACATGTTGAAATTTCTAAACTTCCACCTCAAAATTCACCATGATCCAAGTTCCAAATGAAAAAGTGTCCAACATCAAAGTTGTTCCCCTTGATCTAATCTTTACAAAGAATCCTATTTCATGCATTTTGGATGAGGTTTGCTAGGTCTGCGCATGGTCTTAATAGGTCTGCATCATTGGAGAAAATCAAATGTCCAAAACTCCATTTCACATTGCCTTGCCATTCAAGCATGACTTGAACTTCGGTACAGTTGAAATTGGATCAAAATGGATTGCTTCATGGGCCTGTACACGTCCATGCAAGATTGTGCATCACCTTGCTAAATTTATCAATTTTTCAAGTGTGAAATTATCAATCCCAAATGCTATAAATACAAGGCCTCTGAGCTCATTTGAAACACACCTTGCGCGCCAGCTTTGCCCCCCAATTCAAACCCTCACCATTCAAAGGAAAACCTGAGAATTTTCAACTTGAAAATTGAGTTTGAATCTCACTGTTTGGAGATTCAAAAACTCCAGGATCCAAAGCTTTGTACCATTGCCAAACCAGTTATGCAAGCTCCTCGAGTGTGATCAAGTCAAGTTTGAAGCAAGCAAGATCCATTTCTGCACAACATTAAAGGTAAGTTTTAGAAATCTTCTTCTCTTCAATTATCACTCAATTCTCATCAACTCTCTTGGATCTTTGGTTGTCTAAAGTCCTACCAATGTAGGAAAGAAGATTGAGTTGCTTTGAGGTCAAATCGAAGCAACTCAGTTGACACACCTCAAAATGTAACTCCTCTTATCTTTCTATATATTTGGAGTTAGTTTAAATTGAGGTCAAATTCGTGCTCTACGCCATTTTTTCTTTCAGATCATGTCCTTCTTTTTCATTTTTGTGATGGTGATGAGTGAACCAGTCTGGTGGACCTCACATGAGAAGGTGACCAGAGGTCATGCGGTGGCGCGATGACTGACTTCCACCATGGAACGCGCGTTTTCATCCACTTGATCTGCTACCTCAATTAATTAGGGAGATCAAGTGGTTCACGTTTTTTTTATTTTTTTATTTCTATTTTATTTCCTTTGATTTTCATTAATTCATATTAATTTTAATATTGATCCAAAAAATATGAGAGTTTCACCAAAACATTTTAAATAAATTCCTCTTTCATATTTTGAATTAAAATTATTTTTTGGATCATTATTAATATTTTTCATGATTTAATTGATTTTATGAATATTTTTAATTGTTTAAAAATACATTTAAGTTTCCAAAAATTCTATAAAAAATTCTCCAAGGTCCTTTGACCTATAATAAATCTCATGGCCATTTATTTGGTGTTCTGATGAGGTTTTAGGAATTGGACAAACCATATTTAATTTAATTTATTATTTTTAGTATTTTTAAATTGAATAAATGTCAAATAATTGTTTTGAGCTATTTTGATGGTTTGTATAAGTTTGACTTGTGTTGTTGACCTTGGTCAAGGTTAATTTGACTTTGCTAGGTTAAGATAATTGGATTTAGGGGATTGATGGAATGTACGTTCCATCTCCCAAAATGAATGAATGATCTTAATTTGGTAAAAGTACTCATTTGACCAATTTGAGTTTTGATCCATTCCCCTCCCTCTTCATCTAATCCCCCTTCTTTATGCATCTATTTCATTTGGTATATGATATCTCTAAATCTTAAGGCTAGTTGATTGCAAAATCAACATAAGTATGGAGGAGATTAGGCCATCTCTTTTGCATATTCTTTTGTGTGTGGTATGTTTCATGACCATAGTCCATTATACTATATCTCTAACATGCATTAACACCAAAATTCTATTGCCCAACCTCAAATAGTTATGACTTCTACATAAGTCCAATTACGATTGCTTAACATAGTGCTAAATTTTTGACACAAAAAGGCATAACATTCTAGTTAGTGAGATTGTAAGTCTTCCCTCTTTCATGGTATTGTGTGGAAACTTGGCCTTTTTTCCTTCCTTTGGAAGATGTCTTGGTTCAAGGATTCATGCTTGTGATAAGTGGGTTGAGTGTTCTCCAAAGAATGACTTAAAATGAAAAGCAAAAGCAAAAACAATACTAACTTCTATCTCATTAACAACTAACATTTAATTTCAAGTCATTTACTTTAATGCAATTTAATTTCAAGTCTTTATTCATTTGCCATTATTCATATCATTCTAATTGTTTATGTTAATGCCATTTTCACTTTTTCCACTTGGACGATATTGTGTGATGTATCTTGTTTGTGTATATTTTGTTTGCTTGTGTGGTCTTTGACCATTAATGTACATAATAAGAAACAAAAAAAACCCTAAAAAACTTTTGTGTGGACTGTTAAGTTTGATCTTGGACAATTGGACTTAGAATCTAGGCAACATCCCTATGCAAAAGGACTTGGCCAATGCCAACTTTCATGAAACCAAGTGCTTGCTATGTGAAACTTCATCTGATACATCATTGAAGATCCCTTTGAGTTCATCTGCAACATGATCATTATAAAGCTGTTATTTTGAACCTATGCCTTATGACTTTGTGGAAATCATCTGCTACATGGGCAAATTTGGAGAAGATCATGGAGTGGCTAAGCTTGGATGTGGCTATCTTTATTTGATGCCTTGCTCTTCAAGATTGAGATATTGTGCATTGCTTGTTGCTTGATTCTAAATGTCCAAGGGAATTTGGGTTTCTATATGACATTCTTGTCTATTGGATTGCTACCCATTAATCAGATCTTTTCAACTCTTAACTTTTAATTTTGTGCTTAGGATTAGTCTCTTCATCTCCTCCTCACTTCTTTAATTTCAAAATCTCTCCCTCCTTTTAAAAAATCTTCTTTGCTTGTACTAGTTTTTCTAAACTTTGACCACTTTGCAAACTAGAAACTTTGGCCTTATGCCATTGCATTTTAAAACTTCTTTTCTTAATCAAACTTGTAAATAAACTTAATTATATTTGACCTAAACTTTCAAAATCCAAAAAGAACTAACCCATTCAAGCCATTTTTAGGCCTTTATGCCTTTCAAACTTATTTTTTGTTAACAAGCAATGCATCCACTTTGAAGTTTATACCACGAACTACGAGGTTTTGATCCCTCATTTTTATGTTGGTACGTAGGCACAAGTCCGAAGGTATTGTCAAACACAAAAATATAATTATAGAATTCTTTTCTCACCCCCCACTCTATTTATTTGTAAACATAATTTTGTACAAAATACATATGCACACAAAAAAGGGCTCCCTAGGAGTACCTAGGATCCTTTGGGTGCTAACACCTTCCCTCTGTGTAACCAACCTCCTTACCTATAATCTCTGGCATTTTATTAGTTTTGATTTGAAAGCTTCTTACTTTCTGGTTTTGTTCGTACTTTTCTCTTTTTCCCTTGGAAACAATAAAAGCACGGTGGTGACTCTTGTTATTTGATGTCTAGCTTATCCATAGTTTGATGATCATGAATTTACCTCTATAGAAATTAAGTGGCGACTCTGCTGGGGAAAAGTCTCCAGTGGGTTTAGCCTACTTTTTTGTGTGTATATAATTATATATATTTGACGCATGTATATTTGTTTGTATGATATAATCTGTTTGTTGTGCTTGGTGATCTCTGAGTGGTAAGATAAGTTCTAACCCGAACTTGGGTGCAATTAAGATAGGAGGATGGTATATTCATGTTCGACTTGTGTGGAGTAGTCCTTAAGAAGTTGGCTTGAGATCCATTTTCTTAGTGGAGACCCTTTTGGATTCGGAAATGTCACACAAGTATTTGTGGTTAGGCATTACTATCTCTAATCTGGGTCCGAGAAGCTAAGGACCGTAGAAGATTCACCCCTCTTGGCCTATTTATGACGTAGTGTGGAGACTGTTCAAGTGTAGACTTGATAATAGTTGTTACGCGATACTACACTCAGACGAGTTTCTCTTGAGAATATTATGGGTCGATGAGTCAACCATCTTAACCCGTAATATCCGATAGATGGAATTAAGACTCTGGGAACTTTTTAGAACATGATCTACAGGTTGTTATCCTTAGTTCACTCCTTTGGGATGGTTCTTACCCAGACTCCATGCTCGTGACTTACAACAAACCCTTGGTTCTCGGTTGATCCAATCAAGTCTTGTCAATATCAATGGAACTTGGGTGTTGATAAGGTGTAAACCATAATCCACCAAAATGGATGATTGATCTTGATAATGACTTGATTCATCCTTTGACCTTTATTTGTTTTCCTTGTGAGTGATCCCTTATTTATGATTTTTGCATTCATGCATTCATGTGCATCATAACATTCATCACACGAAAATTTCAAGGAAACTGAGGTATTATTTGTAAATATTTTCAGACCATGGATTGTGGACGAAGGAACACTAAGAAGTACAATTTCAGATGTTCTGACTTGAAAGAGTTAAGGAAGCTAGCATCTTTTGTATTAGATCCCTTGGACTTCAAACAACATCATGGGAAGCTTCTATCTATCTTGTCTGCTGATGTGGTTGAAGGACTCTTGAGTGTGCTAGTGCAGTTCTATGATCCTCTCTACCGTTGATTAACTTTCCCAGATTATAAGCTTGTGCCAATATTGGAGGAGTATTCTCATCTCTTGGGGATACCCATTTCTATTAGAGTTCCTTTTAATGGATTGGAGGAGATTCCCAGATCTCATCTTATTACTGAAGCTCTCCACTTGAAGAAGTCCGAGATAGAGGCTCATTGGGCGAAGAAAGGAGGATTATTTGGGTTGCCATCTGATTTCCTCATCAAGGAAGCTACTGCCTTTGCTCAAGTCGGTAGTGTGGATGTTTTTGAAGCTATCTTTGTGTTGCTCATTTATGGATTAGCTTTGTTCCCTAACATTGACGGTTTTGTTGATGTTAACGCCATTAGACTTTTCTTGATTGAGAATCATGTGCCTACTTTATTGGGTGATATGTATTTCTCTTTGCATCTAAGGAATTCTAAGGGTGGTGGAACTATTGTCTGTTTCATTCCTCTTTTGTACAAGTGGTTTATTTCGCACTTGCCTCAGACACCTGCTTTTGTTGAGAACAAACAATGTCTATGGTGGTCTCAGAGACTTATGTCTCTCACTAATAATGATATAGTTTGGTATGATCCTTCATTGAGAAGTTTGGATATTATTGATTGTTGTGGTGAATTCTCTAATGTGCCTCTCATTGGTACATAAGGAGGAATTAACTACAACCCTGCTTTGGCTCGTCGTCAGCTTGGGTTCCCCTTGAGAGACAAACCTAATAACACTTTGTTAGAAGGTATTTTTTATCAAGAGGGTAAAGATACCCAACATTTGAAGTAGAAGATTGTGCATGCTTGGTGTCATACCCCAAAATTTGCCCGTTGACATTACAAAGCATTTTCCAAGACCCTCTGACGTGTTCTGCAAGGCACTGATATCAAATGGACAAAAGCCCACTCATAACAGGCCCAACCCCCAGGCGGCCCAAAACAGCTTGCTCGCTAGGCGAGCAGCTCCTTCGCCCAGCGAGCATTTCATCATGCCACTCGCCCAGCGAAGCACCAGATCCAGCAAAAAAGCCCAGACCTAGTTTGCTCGCTAGGCGAGCAATTCCTTCGCCTAGCGAAGCTTGCGAGAATTTGAAATTTTGGACCTCATTTTAAGCCCATTAGGTCACCATTACCACTACTATAAATACCTGCTATTCTGCCACGAAAAAGACACAGAGAGACGGACGAAGACGGACGGAAACCCGCATCCAGAGGAAACCCTAGCACCGAAACCCGGCTGATCCAAAGAGCTCAGAAGGCGGAAACCCTGAAGGCCGCTTACCCGCTCCGAAGCTACCGTCGCCCAACTCAATCCGGCTCGCCAATTCAAGGTTGCAACTCGATTTGCAAACAGGTTTGCATCACTATTATCGCTTTAGTTTCTTACTTGGCATATGATTTAGGATTTCTTAATCTACACATGATTATCACTTAGCGTCCTTATTTTGCATGTGGTACCACTTTAGTGTCTTAATTTGCATATGATATCGTTTTGTACTCTCATTTGGCATATGGTATCACTTCATGTCCTTAATTTGTGGAGGATATTATAATTGAGTTCATAAACATTTTGAAGTTTTGCATGAGAATTTAAATATGCTTGAATATTGTGAAACTGAACCATATAATTATGTGTTGGATGCCATAAGCCATGCTGCAGGTTGAGGTCATAATGTTCTCAAATTTCAAACCCGTGGCCGCTCGCTAGCTCATCGCTAGGCGAGCCCGCAGCGAGCCTTCGCTGAGCCTTCGCTAGGCGAAGCAGAGGCGAACGGGACAGGGGTTGCTTTGTCTCTTTGCTGCCCATTTCATGTTTACCTGATGATGATTCTGCATTATTTGGCTTAAATTCCTGGCTGTTATATTTATCTTATGGTGTAATTTCCGATTGTATTTTATCTCGATGCTTTAATCCGTGTGTTCATGGTGTAAGGACTAGCATACTTCCGAAGAAATAGCCGGCTAGGTACTCCGCTTTACGCATGGGAAGCCTTCATGGAGATGGATTCTAAATTATGTCACCTTAATGTGAAGATTCATATTGATTGCCTAATTAATTTTAATGTAGTGATCCTTAATGTGTTGATTTTAATGTATCGATTTAATGTGGAATCATCCTAATTACCTAATGAACGTAAAACATGGACTTTAAATAAATGATATTGGACCTCTCTTTATTACCTCACGATTACAATATTACGGTCATGTCCCGCGAATATGGGGATATCCTTAGCAAAGACCCTTCGGTAAAATCATCATAGTCCCTCGGATGTTGCCTTCGGAAGTACGATTTCGTCCCTCGATGACCCTTCGGTGTAGCCTACGGTTAAATGATGATAGTCCCTTCGAATGCTAAGGTATCCTCACAACTGTTGCCTTCAATGACCTATCGATGACCCTACGATGACCCTTCTACATCCCCAGGATAAAACTACTTACTTCTCAATAGTAAGGACAGTTTTACCCTCATAAGGATAGGAAATGCCCGGAAAGACCTCGGACAGGTGTAACCTTAATTGCTCATTCATAATAAAAAATACTTTTCACACCTCACACCTTTCAAACATCTTTTTTTAGAAAATCACCACTTAGCATACATCCGTACTAGGATCATTGCCGAGTTATATTTTTCTAAACTACTTTCAAAGAACTATACGAGATAACCACTTTGTATACATTCATGCAAGAATCATTACAAAGTTAAATTCTCGTTTTCAAAACCTTTTTCATACATTTCTCAACCACTTTTTTTCAAGCAAGAAAAACATAAATGATTGAGCAATTAAGAGCCCATGGATAACCATGGATACAAAGGGTGCTAACACCTTCCCTTTGTATAAAGTACCTCCCGAACCTAAGAATTAAAAATTAAGGTCTTTCTTGTTCTTTTCCACCTTTCCTTATGGGATAAAAGAAAAGTCGGTGGCGACTCTTGCTAACCGCGACATTGCGATTACAAATCCAATAAGGTCCAGTTCACCGTATGACAGAACTGGCGACTCTGCTGGGGATAGATAAAGAGAGGTCCACCTTAAAAATCATTTATGTTTGAATTTGTTCTTTCGTTTTAAGGGATTGTCTGAGTGAAAGATCCTACACCCGGATCTAGTGTACCTTAGGTAAGTAGCAATAGATCATCGCGACTATCCGGCGTATACTGGAATGGTCAAAATGATGGCTACGGTTAATGTGGCACTTTGGTCGTCCTGATGTTCCTCATGTTCACTTGAGGAAAAATTTGGCTTCCGCGTGGTGTCATCAAAGCATTAACCAGATCTTTAGAACCCTAATTGACTCATCCTAGCCTTTAGAAAGTAGTGAGATAACTGGCTTCGGTTCCGACTGAGGTTGGTTGATACTCGATACTACACTCTTTGAGATTGGACTTTAGGGAAGCTTCGGTCAACCACTTGGTGTTGCACTGAAGTGGACTTAAGGAAAGGTCGATGATTTGAGATCCTTCTAGAACCCGGTTACTATTCTAGGACAGGTTGAACCAACCAAACTTCAGTGGGGAGGGTATTTACCTATGGAACTCATGCAAGCCTTAAATCCTAGGATTGATTGTTGTGTGACATGTCTTTGCTTGCATAACATCATAACATCATAACATCATGGCATTATACTAACCATTTCAAGGACTTAGGAATTTAGCTTTGCTCTGTTAAACAGGTTATGGCTTCCAGGAAGACTATCCGGATCAATCTTGTAACGATCTCTCCTCAACTCAAGGATTTGGTGTTAGAACTTCCCGATCATGCTCAGTTCAACAAGAAACATGGTCATCTTCTCAACTTAGTTACCACTGGTTTCAAAGAAGATATGATGAGAGTCCTATTCCAGTTCTTCGATCCTAAACATCATTGCTTCACTTTCCCAGATTATCAGTTGGTACCCACATTAGAAGAATTCTCCCAGCTGCTCGGGATACCTATCCTGGACCAAATACCTTTCAGTGGTTTAGAAAAGATGCCAAAGTCTGAAGAAGTTGCCGCAGCTTTATGCATGACAAAATCTGACATTGAGACCAATTGGGTAACAAGGAGTGGAACGAAAGGTTTACTTGCCAAATTTCTGATAAGTAAGGCCCGAGAATTCCTAAAAGTTGTGAATGTCCATGCTTTTGAAGATGTTTTAGCATTGCTAATCTATGGTTTGGTGCTATTCCCTAATCCGGACCAATTCATAGATGTGAATGCTATTAAGATATTCCTCACACATAATCCTGTGCCTACCTTGCTTGGAGATGTCTTGCATTCCCTTCACACTCGTACTATGAGGAGGCAAGGGACTCTCATGGGCTGCGTACCTTTGTTGTCTAGGTGGTTTATTTCGCACCTCCCTCAATCAGTCTTGAAGAATGATCAAAATCTGAAATGGTCTCAAAGGACAATGGCACTCTCCCATTCAGACATCCGTTGGTGTTCCAATCTCAGAGAAAACGTCACCCTCATCGACCGTTGTGGAGAATTCCCTAATGTACCACTCCTGGGGATAAGGGAGGTATTACTTATAATCCTGCCTTAGCCCTACGTCAGTTTGGGCATGCTCGAAGAGATGGTCCACATGAAATGATTATTCAAGGTACAGTGTTTGACTATGACAATGACTCTCAAGGTCTCCGCCAAAGGTTTGTACGAGCTTGGGGCATGGTGAAAAGAAGCAATTTAGGAAAGAAAAATTCTATTCCTATGGAGCCTTATCTCAGATGGGTGCGCGCCAGAGCTCGCGAACTTGTCATGCCATATCTTGCAGTCGGACCATTGACTGTTGAATCAGAGGCCGAAGGAGCTACTTCCCAGATCATTCCTTATCCAGATATGCCTACTGATGTTGAGGAATTGAAAAGATCCTGGACCCAGTTGAGAGAAGAGAGAGATACTTTCGAAGCTCAGTTCAATGCAGAAAGGAAGAAAGTGTTAGAGCTCACCAGTCAGCTTAATGAGGAACGAAGACTCAATGCATATCTTCGCCCGAAAAGAAGTCGCCCCTGGGAGACTTGAGCTTTGTATTTTTACTATTATTCCTTTTGTAATGAACATTGGAAAAAAAAGTAGCAATAAAACATTTCCCTCTTGTTGGGGATTTATGCAGAGTTAAATTCCAAAAGTCCTTGAAAACATTTCATACATTGCATCGCATAACATAACATTGCATAACAGGTGTTCTAAAGGACCATATTCTCACGGTCTGCCTCTTAAACAGAAAAATGGATCTCGAACAGACTGTCAAAGATCTCCAGACTCAGAATGCTCAATTCAAGGAGATGATGCTAAGCTTGTCCAAGGGGCAGGAGGAGCTGAAGGCTCTTTTGGCTGAGAAGAAGAAGGACAAGAAAGCTGTGAGCTTCATTAACCCGGGCAGAAGGCGTAAAGGACAGGCTACGGGAATCAAATTTGGAATCCCGAATGGCCCAGAAGAGGGGGCGGAAAATGATTCAGAGGAGGAGAATGTTGATTTCTCTAACCCTGAGGATGATGATGAGGAGTATGAAAATGAACAGTACTCTCCAAGAGATGATAAGTACAAATTGCTGGAAGAACGCATGCTAGCCATGGAGGGTCAGAAGACACCTGGTCTGGATTTCGAAAGTTTGGGTCTGGTCTCCGATGTGACCATTCCTCGCAAATTCAAAATCCCCACTTTCAATAAGTACGATGGTGCGTCTTGTCCTCAGATGCATCTAAGGGCTTATGTGAGAAAGATCCAGCCGCATACCACTGATAAGAAACTGTGGATCCATTTCTTCCAAGAGAGTCTATCTGGCACTCAGTTGGAATGGTATTATCAGCTCGAGAGCTCTGACATCCGCACCTGGACTGATCTAGCAACGGCTTTCTACAAGCAGTACCAGTACAATTCTGAATTAGCACCTACTCGGCTACAGTTGCAGAATATGGCCATGGGATCTAAAGAAAGCTTCAAAGAGTATGCTCAGAAATGGAGAGATTTGGCCGGCAGGGTCAAACCCCCTATGACTGACCGAGAATTAGTAGACCTGTTCATGGGTACTCTGACTGGCCCATTCTACAGCCACCTACTGGGGAGTTCTTCATCAGGTTTCACTGAACTTATACTGACAGGTGAACGGGTGGAGAGCGGCATTCGAAGTGGAAAATTACAGGCAGCTACTTCTACAAGCAGTAAAAAGTCCTACCATGGGAAGAATGAATCGAATGCTGTGTATGGTCAAAAGAATCATAATAAGAAAATCGGTGACCATGCCATCGGAGCAGTGACGATCGCAGCCCCGCCAGCCCAAAACTTCCAGCAAAGACAAGACAGACCAAGAAGGCAGTTTACCAAGCTCAATATGACTTTAGCACAAGCACTGCAAAGTATGCTGAAGGTAAACCTAATCACTCTCAGAGGTCCTCCTGCAAATGTCAACACTGCTTCGCCTCGTTATAATCCCAATGCCAGGTGTGCATATCACTCCGATAGCCCCGGGCATGATACAAATGATTGTTGGCTGTTGAAGAATAAGATTCAGGACATGATCGATGCTGGGGAAATTGAGTTCGAGCCTCCGGAGACTCCTAATGTCATCAATGCACCTATGCCTAATCATGACAAGGCTGTTAATGCTCTCAATGACGATTCTCTCATCACTACTGTAGCGGACTTAACATCTCCTCTTCCGATCATAAAGCGGAATTTATCGCAAGCTGGTTTATTTCCAGGTTGTACTGAAGATTGCAATCTCTGCACACTTTGGCCCGAGGACTGCTTGAAATTGAAAAATGGCATTCAACGGCTGATGGACGACCGTACAATTCTCTTTGAAAGGGTTTCTAAAACGGAAAACCCTATTGAAGAAATATCTATGATTGCAAGGTCCAAAGTTCCGGTTAAGATTACCGCTCACAGGGTACCTGTGAAGATCATTGCTGAGCCCAAGGTAGCTCCCCTGATCATTACTGCACCTGGCCCAATACCGTACTCCTCAAGCAAGGCCATTCCGTGGAATTATGGAGGTGAGGTTTACATCCATGGCGTAAAGCAAGTTGGTGACTCTGCTAATCCTAATGACATTGTTGGGACTAGTAAAGTTACTCGAAGTGGAAGGATCTTCTCTCCAGAAATCTCACCCCCGGCTCCTGAGACTCGAGGAAAGGAACCAGTCAATCCTTCTCAGTCAGAGACACCTGTCGAAGATACTACTGAAGACGTTGCCAAACGAGAAATGGAAGAAGTGTTGAAAATCATCCGCAAGAGTGATTTTGATGTGGTAGAGCAGTTGGGGCACACTCCTTCCAAAATCTCGATGTTGTCCTTGTTGTTGTCTTCTGAATCTCATGCCAATGCCTTGATAAAATTCCTGAAGACTGCCCATGTACCTCAGGAGACCTCCGTCGATCAGTTCGAAAACTATGTTGCTAACCTGACTGTTGACGACGGCCTAGGTTTTTCCAATGCTGACCTGACACCAGCAGGAAAGAACCACAATAAGGCCCTGCATATTTCTATTGAGTGTAAGGGAATCACTTTGTCTCATGTGTTGATCGATAATGGCTCTTCCTTGAATGTGCTACCGAAAGTCGTGCTCGATAAACTTGACTGTAAAGGCATTGAATTGAAGCCTAGTGACATTGTGGTGCGTGCTTACGATGGTGCAAAGAGTGTTGTCCACGGTGAAGTTGTTCTCCCTATCAAGATAGGACCTCAAGTCTTCAACACTACCTTTCATATAATGAACATTCTCCCCGCCTATTCCTGCTTGCTGGGACGCCCCTGGATTCATGGGGCGGGTGCTGTAGCTTCGTCTCTCCATCAAAAGCTGAGATATCCAATAGAGGGAAAGATTGTCACTGTGTGTGGGGAAGAAGAATACATTGTCAGTAGTGTGCATACCTTCAGATACGTTGAGATGGATGGTGAATTCTTCGAGACTCCAACTCAGTCATTTGAAGTGGTTTCTCCGCCCGATCCTGTCCTTAAGCCAACTCCCTGTGTGCCCAAGGTTACTCGTGCTCCTCCTCCTATGTTTTCTCTGAAAGATGCTCAAGCTGTGGTTGAAGATGGTGGCTGTACTGGCTGGGGTCAACTGATCAACGTACCGTACAAGTCTGACAAATTTGGCCTGGGGTTCAGCTCTGACAAGAGTCAAATTAATGCTGTAGAAGATGCCGACAGTGATGGCGACCTGGATAGCTGGATCTACCCAACAATTGGCGACGGACTCAATAATTGGAAAGCTGAAGACGCTATCCCGATCTCCTTTAGTCAAGAGTAATTGTTATTGTCTATTTAGCATTGCAAATTCTAATTGAACTTCTTAAAGCATTGTGTCTATACCCGGGGCACAATAGCTAATTTGTTAAGGGTTTTGTCATTTCATAAGCATATTTTCATATTCAATAAATCAATGGACCTTTTCGCATTCAAATATTGCGCTCTTTATTTTTCCTGTCGTCTTTCAAACGGGCTATGTTTCTTACACACACTCACGTAACAAACTGCAGATCCGTACTCACTCGGGATCCTATTGATAATAATTCCGCTACTGTTCATTATGACTTTGAAAATCCAATCTACCAAGCCGAAGATGGAAGTGAGGAAGATTGTGAAGTCCCTGGAGAGCTTGCCAGACTATTACTGCAAGAGGAAAGGACTATACAGCCGCATAAAGAGTCCCTCGAAATTGTAAATCTGGGTACTGAGGTAGACAGAAAAGAAGTCAAAATAGGAGCAGATTTGGAAAACAGTGTCAAAGAAAGACTGATTCGGATGTTACATGACTATGTAGAGGTTTTCGCCTGGTCTTATGAAGACATGCCAGGGTTGGATACTAATATAGTGGTGCATCGGCTGCCTATGAAGGAAGACTGCCGTCCTGTCAAGCAAAAGGTTCGCCGCATGCGTCCCGAAATGTCTGAGAAAATCAAAGCCGAGGTTATGAAACAATTCAATGCCGGTTTCCTAGCCGTTACTTCTTATCCTCAATGGGTTGCTAATGTGGTGCCAGTGCCAAAGAAGGATGGTAAGGTGCGAATGTGCGTAGATTACAGAGATTTGAATAAAGCAAGTCCCAAAGATGACTTTCCACTCCCGCACATTGATGTTCTGGTAGATAACACCGCTCAACACAAAGTATTCTCATTCATGGATGGATTCTCGGGTTATAACCAGATTAAGATGGCACCTGAGGACATGGAGAAAACTACGTTTGTGACGCAATGGGGCACTTTCTGTTACAAAGTAATGTCGTTCGGTCTAAAGAACGCCGGGGCAACATACCAGCGTGCTATGGTGGTTTTGTTCCATGATATGATTCATCATGAGATAGAAGTATATGTAGATGACATGATAGCTAGATCTCATACTGAAGAAGAGCATCTCGATCATTTATACAAACTGTTCGAGAGGCTGAAGAAGTACAAGTTGAGATTGAATCCGAACAAATGCACTTTTGGAGTAAGATCCGGTAAACTCTTAGGCTTTATTGTCAGTGGTAAAGGAATTGAGGTTGACCCGGCTAAAGTGAGAGCTATTCAAGAAATGCCAGTTCCCCGTACGGAGAAAGAAGTCAGAGGTTTCTTGGGACGCTTGAACTACATTGCTCGATTTATCTCCCACTTGACCGCCACTTGCAAACCCATCTTCAAATTACTGAGGAAGAATCAAGAGATGATATGGAATGACGAATGCCAAGAAGCCTTTGACAAAATCAAGAAATATCTCCAGGAACCTCCAATTCTGATACCACCAGTCGAAGGAAGACCTCTAATCATGTATTTGACCGTGTTAGAAAATTCAATGGGGTGCGTATTGGGGCAACATGACGAGTCTGGTCGAAAAGAGCATGCCATATACTACCTGAGCAAAAAGTTTACCGACTGTGAAACAAGATACTCACTGCTCGAGAGAACTTGCTGTGCTTTGGCCTGGGCTGCTCGCCGACTAAGACAGTATATGTTGAATCAGACCACTTTGTTGATTTCTAGGATGGATCCCATCAAATACATGTTCGAGAAGCCTGCCCTCTCCGGAAGAATAGCGAGATGGCAGATGATCTTAACAGAGTACGATATCCAGTATACTACCCAGAAAGCAATCAAAGGAAGCGTGCTGGCTGATCATGTGGCTCATCAAGCGGTGGATGATTACCAATCTATGAATTTTGAGTTCCCAGATGAGGATGTCATGCTTGTTGCTGATAATGAAAAACTTAAACCAGATGAAGGACCCGAATGGGGATCCCGATGGACTATGGTCTTTGATGGAGCTTCTAATGCATTGGGCCATGGTGTTGGGGTTGTACTCATTTCTCCTGGAGGTTACCATACGCCTCTCACTGCTAGACTATGTTTTCATTGTACCAATAATATGGCTGAGTATGAAGCATGTATTTTTGGACTCAAAGCTGCTATAGATTGGCGAATCAAGTTTTTGAGTGTGTACGGAGATTCGGCCTTGGTAATCAGTCAGATCAAAGGGGAATGGGATACTAAACATCCAAATCTCATCCCTTATCGAGAGCAGGTGATGACATTAATCCCATACTTTGAAGAAATAGCATTTGAACATATTCCACGAGAGGAGAACCAGCTGGCAGACGCATTAGCTACCATGTCATCTATGTTCAGAGTCAGATGGGGCCGCGAAGCTCCCATGATTACCATTGGACGGTTAGATGAACCAGCATACTGTTATGGACTTAACACTGAAAAGGTACAGGAGAAACCTTGGTTCCACGATGTAAGAAGATATTTAGAGACTCAGGAATACCCTGAAGGGGCATCCATCAAGGACAGAAAATTCCTGAGGAAGTTCTCCGCTAAATTCTTTCTGAGTAATGGAGTATTGTACAAACGTAATCATGATTCAACTTTGCTTCGCTGTGTGGATAAAAAGGAAGCGGAACAGATTATGGAAGACATGCATGATGGTATTTTTGGGACTCATCCTAACGGACATACCATGGCCAAGAAGATTCTGAGATCAGGGTATTATTGGTCTACCATGGAAGCTGATTGCCACCATCACTCCAGAACCTGCCACAAGTGTCAGATCTATGCGGATAAAGTACATACCCCTCCTGCTCCATTGAACGTGTTAACAGCGCCTTGGCCCTTTGCAATGTGGGGCATCGATATGATTGGAGAGATTAAACCTACGGCGTCTAATGGACATCGCTTCATTCTCGTCGCTATTGATTACTTCACGAAGTGGGTAGAGGCAGCCTCCTTCGCTTCTGTCACCAAGAATGTGGTGGCACGGTTCATCAAGAATAGTCTTATTTGTCGGTATGGCATCCCTGAAAGAATTATCACTGACAATGGTACCAATTTGAATAACAAGATGATTACTGAACTCTGCACGCAGTTCAAAATAAAGCATCATAATGCTTCTCCGTACCGGCCAAAGATGAATGGCACTGTGGAGGCTGCTAATAAGAACATTAAGAAGATCATACAAAAGATGACAGTAACGTACAAAGACTGGCATGAGATGTTACCATTTGCTCTCCATGGTTATCGCACTTCAGTACGCACTTCGACAGGGGCAACTCCTTTCTCTTTAGTCTACGGAGCGGAAGCTGTTTTACCAGTGGAAGTCCAGATTCCTTCTCTAAGAATCATGAAAGAGGCGGGCTTAGACGAAGATGAATGGATTCAGACTCGACTCGATCAAATAAACTTGATTGACGAGAAGAGACTTGCGGCTGTTTGTCATGGGCAGATATACCAGAAGCGCATGACCCAAGCATTTAACAAAAGAGTCAAGAGACAGGTATATCAGGTAGGCGACTTGGTGATCAAGCGTATCATTCTACCACAAGGTGACCCCAGAGGCAAGTGGACTCCCACATACGAAGGGCCATTTGTGGTTAAGAAGATATTCTCTGGTGGAGCCATGATACTTGCTACAATGGATGGCGAAGACTTCCCGCATCCCGTGAACGCGGACATAGTTAAAAAATACTACGCATAAAAGAGACCCGCTAGGTCGACGTACCTAGGCAAAAGCAAGGGCATCCCGGCGAACCAAAAGGGTTCGGGCAAAAATTAGGGATAAATATATAAAGACGTATACCCGGCAAGTCGAAAACCTGAAAAGGCGGCTTGGGCAAAAGGGGGTATCCCGGTGGACTGAAAACCTGAAAAGGCAGTCCGGGCAAAAATTAGGGATTAAAGCGTATGACTATGTCCCGTTCTCTGCCAGCTTCAACCAAGTTCCAGGGACTGAACAGGCCAATCACTTCTATCCGACAGCAGGAGATGAGATGCTTGAAGACATAATGACAGTGGTGGAATTAGAATCGATAGGACTTTTTCTGCATAGCTTTCTTTTTGTTGTCTTGACAATTTCCTCTTACTAGGATTTCTGTCTCCTTGTACTCAAATTGCCTATTTATAGGCCCTCTTTCAACATCAATACAATTTCATTTCCAAAAAGATGCTTTTGTTTTTACCTTTTCTGTTTTGTTTGCGTAAACGTCCATAGATTTAACCTGAATTGACTTATGCACTTGAATATGACCAATGTTTACAAAAATGCATGCCTAAAATAGCAATAGCAATTACTACACGACTTCAAGATCGAGGAGAAGGTCTAACCACGCTTTCCAAGGAGGCTGTTACTAATTCGATTCCCCGGCAACGCCAACTATTCCCCAGAAGAGGTCGGCCCCGCCCTACCGAAAGGTCATCTCTTCCATCCTCGGCCAGGCCCCGTGGGACAGAACCCAAATCCCCAGCTAAGGAAGGGCCATCAATACCAATGTCTCCGACCAGCAGACTGAGATCCATCTCCCCAGTAGTGTCCCCTGGAAGAATGTTTCAGACGCCTAATGCATTCATTACATCATTTCATAACATATACAGGCATACAATGCTCGCATTCATTCCAGACGCGTAATTCATTCATTACATCATTTCACATCACATACCTATATACAGTTTTCATTCCGCATCATACACTTTACATCATTTCATAACATATACATGCATACACATGAATACCAGGTCCGCCTGCATGCAACATTTGCATCTCATGCATCATGACATCGCATGAAGCTAACTTTATTTTTCAGGTCAATTATCCTCCTGACACAGTCAAAACAAAGGTCCATTCAGACGGACATCTTTATCAATTTCATTCAAGATTCAACTATATCCCTCAGATACTGCCTAGCGTACGGTATATTCCGAGGTGTAGTCTAGTGTACGACTACTTTCTTCTTCAGATACACCTTTCAGATCTGCTCCATGTCAACATTCATTCTGACATCCTCCCAACGATGGCATCTATAAGCCCATCCTAAATATTCATTGCAAATACAGCATACACAAATATTATCAGATACAGCCCAACGCACGGTTCATTCTGATTCAGCCCAACATATGACTCTTTCAACTCAGATACGGTCTAACGTACGATCCATTCTGACTCTCAACAACTCCAATATGGTCTAACGTACGACCCATTTGGATACTCACTTTCTCAGGTGCTACCTTCGGACAGGTACATTCCTGAATGGTAGTCTAGTATACGACTACTCCCTTTCTCAGGTGCTACCTTCGGACAGGTACATTCCTGAATGGTAGTCTAGTATACGGCTACTCCCTTTCTCAGGTGCTACCTTCGGACAGGTACATTCCTGAATGGTAGTCTAGTATACGGCTACTCCCTTTCTCAGGTGCTACCTTCGGACAGGTACATTCCTGAATGGTAGTCTAGTATACGGCTACTCCCTTTCTCAGGTGCTACCTTCGGACAGGTACATTCCTGAATGGTAGTCTAGTATACGACTACTCCCTTTCTCAGGTGCTACCTTCGGACAGGTACATTCCTGAATGGTAGTCTAGTATACGACTACTCCCTTTCTCAGGTGCTACCTTTGGACAGGTACATTCCTGAATGGTAGTCTAGTATACGACTACTCCCTTTCTCAGGTGCTACCTTCGGACAGGTACATTCCTGAATGGTAGTCTAGTATACGGCTACTCCCTTTCTCAGGTGCTACCTTCGGACAGGTACATTCCTGAATGGTAGTCTAGTATACGGCTACTCCCTTTCTCAGGTGCTACCTTCGGACAGGTACATTTCTGAATGGTGATCTGGTATACGACTACTCCCTTTTCAGCAGATTCAGCCTAACGGACGGCCCATTCCGCAACCCAGATGCGATCTAGCGTACGATCCATTCTGATCTTTCATCCCCAGCAAAGTCATCCGCCTAATGAACAACTCACTCTGGTATTCAGACACGGTCTAACATACGATCCATGCTGATCCCATATCCCCAGCAGTATATAGCATACTCTGACTCCCCAGCGAAGTCGACGGCATAATGGATGACTCACTATACGCTCTGATGTATGACCCGGTGTGACACCCATGTCTCTAGATACCGTCTAACGTACGACACCATCTGGAAATCTCCTCAGCAAGTTTCTTGGATGGCATCTCTAAGCCCATCTCCGTCAAGACTAATTGGCAAGTGCAAATTTTTGGGGCATTCTAGTGTTCAATAATCTTTCACCTCCAGACCACGAACGGCACATACCATTCTACTCTCTCGGTTCAAGAATATTGAACAGGGGCAACTGTCATACCCCAAAATTTGCCCGTTGACATTACAAAGCATTTTCCAAGACCCTCTGACGTGTTCTGCAAGGCACTGATATCAAATGGACAAAAGCCCACTCATAACAGGCCCAACCCCCAGGCGGCCCAAAACAGCTTGCTCGCTAGGCGAGCAGGTCCTTCGCCCAGCGAGCATTTCATCATGCCACTCGCCCAGCGAAGCACCAGATCCAGCAAAAAAGCCCAGACCTAGTTTGCTCGCTAGGCGAGCAATTCCTTCGCCTAGCGAAGCTTGCGAGAATTTGAAATTTTGGACCTCATTTTAAGCCCATTAGGTCACCATTACCACTACTATAAATACCTGCTCTTCTGCCACGAAAAAGACACAGAGAGACGGACGAAGACGGACGGAAACCCGCATCCAGAGGAAACCCTAGCACCGAAACCCGGCTGATCCAAAGAGCTCAGAAGGCGGAAACCCTGAAGGCCGCTTACCCGCTCCGAAGCTACCGTCGCCCAACTCAATCCGGCTCGCCAATTCAAGGTTGCAACTCGATTTGCAAACAGGTTTGCATCACTATTATCGCTTTAGTTTCTTACTTGGCATATGATTTAGGATTTCTTAATCTACACATGATTATCACTTAGCGTCCTTATTTTGCATGTGGTACCACTTTAGTGTCTTAATTTGCATATGATATCGTTTTGTACTCTCATTTGGCATATGGTATCACTTCATGTCCTTAATTTGTGGAGGATATTATAATTGAGTTCATAAACATTTTGAAGTTTTGCATGAGAATTTAAATATGCTTGAATATTGTGAAACTGAACCATATAATTATGTGTTGGATGCCATAAGCCATGCTGCAGGTTGAGGTCATAATGTTCTCAAATTTCAAACCCGTGGCCGCTCGCTAGCTCATCGCTAGGCGAGCCCGCAGCGAGCCTTCGCTAGGCGAAGCAGAGGCGAACGGGACAGGGGTTGCTTTGTCTCTTTGCTGCCCATTTCATGTTTACCTGATGATGATTCTGCATTATTTGGCTTAAATTCCTGGCTGTTATATTTATCTTATGGTGTAATTTCTGATTGTATTTTATCTCGATGCTTTAATCCGTGTGTTCATGGTGTAAGGACTAGCATACTTCCGAAGAAATAGCCGGCTAGGTACTCCGCTTTACGCATGGGAAGCCTTCATGGAGATGGATTCTAAATTATGTCACCTTAATGTGAAGATTCATATTGATTGCCTAATTAATTTTAATGTAGTGATCCTTAATGTGTTGATTTTAATGTATCGATTTAATGTGGAATCATCCTAATTACCTAATGAACTTAAAACATGGACTTTAAATAAATGATATTGGACCTCTCTTTATTACCTCACGATTACAATATTACGGTCATGTCCCGCGAATATGGGGATATCCTTAGCAAAGACCCTTCGGTAAAATCATCATAGTCCCTCGGATGTTGCCTTCGGAAGTACGATTTCGTCCCTCGATGACCCTTCGGTGTAGCCTACGGTTAAATGATGATAGTCCCTTCGAATGTTAAGGTATCCTCACAACTGTTGCCTTCAATGACCTATCGATGACCCTACGATGACCCTTCTACATCCCCAGGATAAAACTACTTACTTCTCAATAGTAAGGACAGTTTTACCCTCATAAGGATAGGAAATGCCCGGAAAGACCTCGGACAGGTGTAACCTTAATTGCTCATTCATAATAAAAAATACTTTTCACACCTCACACCTTTCAAACATCTTTTTTTAGAAAATCACCACTTAGCATACATCCGTACTAGGATCATTGCCGAGTTATATTTTTCTAAACTACTTTCAAAGAACTATACGAGATAACCACTTTGTATACATTCATGCAAGAATCATTACAAAGTTAAATTCTCGTTTTCAAAACCTTTTTCATACATTTCTCAACCACTTTTTTTCAAGCAAGAAAAACATAAATGATTGAGCAATTAAGAGCCCATGGATAACCATGGATACAAAGGGTGCTAACACCTTCCCTTTGTATAAAGTACCTCCCGAACCTAAGAATTAAAAATTAAGGTCTTTCCTGTTCTTTTCCACCTTTCCTTATGGGATAAAAGAAAAGTCGGTGGCGACTCTTGCTAACCGCGACATTGCGATTACAAATCCAATAAGGTCCAGTTCACCGTATGACACTTGGCATAATGTGCATAGGAAAGGAAGATCTGAGCTTAGTCCGTGCAATTGTGTAGCTTTGGAAGCTTACACTCTTTGAGTGAAGAAGAGCACTTTGGAATTTAAGATGCCTTATCCTTGCGAAAGACCTATGTATATGGTTGTGGTTGAGCCATTAACTCTCCCTAACCAAGATGTAGAGGAGTTAGAAGACGCGCTCGCCAAGGTGAAGCAAGAGAAAGATATGTGGGAAGAACGTTTTCGTGCTTTGAGCAAGAAGCATGAGGAGTTGTAGTCGGAGTCTAACGACAAAGATGTACTTATTGAGATACTTGAAGACCGAGTGGCAAAGAGACATAGAGAGTCGGAGGTTTCATCCTCCTCTAGCATCCCTCAACCTTCCGTTTCCTGGAAGAAGATTGTTGATCAGCTTGTCCTCGAGAAGACTCAGATGAAGGCTTCTTTTGAGACCGAGATTCGACACATTCGAAGGAAGTACGCGCCTACAGCCAGATCTTCTGACGCCGTTGTTAGGGATCCTTAGGATGACTAGTCTCCTTTTCTCTTTTATTTTTCATTTGGTTTCTAAAATTATACTCGGTGTAATCCTTCCAGTTATATAAATGAAAAGAGATTTTTTATGGTCACATCAAATTGTTGCAATTGTTGTTAAATATATATATTTGCATATAATATAGTAAGTTCCTTGAAAATAAAAATAAACAAACAAGAATTCCATTTCATGCATCATTTGCATAAGCAGGTTTCTCTGTCGCTAGATGTCTTATTGGTGTTTCTTCTGTGCTTCAGCCAAGCTGACTCATCGGTACAACACTCGAGCCAATCATCTGAGAATCATGGAACATCTTGAGAAAGAGAACAAATATTTGAAGGACGAGATCGCTCGACTGAATGCCATGATGGAGTTAGTGTTAGCTGCTCAGAGTCAGTCGTCTCCAACACCCGCAACTCCGCCTCCTCAAAGGACTGTTATTTCAGAGGTGGCTACCTCTACCATGCCTGTTGCTACTGCTCATTTTACGCCTGCCGGATTCCCGTGGGGAATGCCGCCTAACTTCATGCCTGAAGGCTTTGTGCCCACTTTTGCTTCCATGCCAGCATCTAGCCCGGTCATGTCTGTGCCACCTCCCGTTGTGCACACCTTACCTCGTGTGGAGGATACCATTTATCATTCTGAGCCATCTGAGGGCCCGGATGTTTATGAGAAAATGGACGAAATGAAGGATCAATTTCTTGAGCTGCGCAAGGAGTTGAAGACGTTGAGAGGTAAGGATCTTTTGGGAAGAGTTTTGTTGAATTATGTCTGGTGCCGAATGTGAAGATTTCGGTGAAATTCAAAGTGCCTAACTTTGAAAAATACAAAAGGTGTGACATGTCCGCTCAGTCATTTGGTGATGTATGCCCATAAAATGTATACCCAAAGTGACAACGATCAGCTGTTAATCCACTAATTCCAAGACAGTCTGACCGGTGCTGCACTCAAATGGTATATGGGGTTGGACAATGCAAGCATCCGCACTTTCAACGATTTGGGAGAAGCTTTTGTCAAGCAGTATAAATATAATATAGATATGGCACCTGATAGAGACCAATTGAGGTCTATGTCTCAGAAGGATAAGGAGACATTTAAAGAGTATGCGCAGAGATGAAGAGAATTAGCTTCTCAGATCAACCCTTCTTTAGAGTGTCGCATCCTGCGAAAAATCAACCGGCGAGGCTCGAAAACAAAACACACAGAGCCGCCACTGTGCGTTATTTATCCCAAAATAGGGAAAGGAAACGCTCAGAGAAACCTGGAAAGGAAATGGTCTCGCGACCAGAGAGAAAGGGTAAGGGAGTCGGTTACGCAAGGGGAAGGTATTAGCACCCCTCACGTCCGTCGTACTCGACGGGATCCACGTTCTAAGAAAAGAAAAGGTTGCTAAACATCACACACACACACAGGGAACGCAGGTGGGGTTAGGAGAAACGGGCTCGATAAGGTATCGCACCTCATGCCTACATATCTTGTCTGGAACATGAATCAGAGCCACTGTAGTTCGGCTTACGCACGCCAAACAACACAAAACATACAAACAAGCAAGGGTGGCAAACATGGAGCCCGACAACCACTTGATGGAATTATGTCGGCATCCGAACCAAAACACACTCAAAACGGCAAACGTGGAGCCCGACTGCCAATCACTGGGCTTACGTCGGCATCCGAACCAAAGCATACAGTCAGATAACAAGTAAACACACGCAAAAAAGAAAAAGGTTGCCCGGAGTGGTCTCGCACGACCACCTGCCTACATACCTTGTCTGGAACAAGGATCAGGGCAATGTAGTTCCCCTGAAAGGGACTGAATTGCTAACCAGAAACCGGGGAAAGACACACTACTAGGGAGCTGGACTCGAGCCTAGTGTTGTCATGCATCGTTACCCTAAGTTCAGTTTTCTATCCTACTTGCATAAGCAAACTACTCCTATCCAGGAAAGAAGCAAGCACACAAGCATACAGAATAATAAGCATACATCAAATGAGAACAAGCATCTCAAACAAGCATGTCAATCAGATATCCACATAGCACGCACTATAGCCAAACAAGGGGGCTCAATCAATAGGTTTGACTGCCGAAGCGAGTCGTCTGTACGGGCTGTGTTTGCTCTTAACCTTGCCATTACGAGGCTAAGGTGAAGCAGATGAAAGGATGAAGTGAGGATCAGACCTCACAGCTCTTATCCCTAACCAGGGAGAGCTTCTGACAAATGAGCATGGGTCCAGAATGGGGGAACCCTTCTATACTCAGAGACTCTGACACAATGTGCACTGCACGGATCTTGGGCTTATGATCTCAATGCTACAACCATGTAATGGGAGCAAGGAGAAGACTCAACTGAATAGTGGGGGGTAGACTGCATACCCCTACCTTCCACCAATTGCCTTGATTAAGGACTTTACCTGTTTAGGCACAAAATTAAACAATCACAATCATCGCCTCTTAAGGAGGACTTCAGACATTTATTTGCCCGGCCCAGTAACAGCCGGGTCTCCAGACTACATGAAGTTAGGAAGTTATACCTCAATGCAAGTTGCTTAAGCAAAGCAAAGCAAAAGTTCACAAGGAACTGAGCAACTAAAAGTACCTGGAAACAGTCAAACACAGTTAGTACTCAGACAGACAAACTAAACAGCAAAAGTTCAATCAGTTAATCTATACAGGTCAATGCACAACAAAGCAAGCTCAAAGCTCAATCCCAAGCTTCACAACCTACAAAACAATGTTATGTTAGTGTACAAACATCAAACAACATCAATTGCATTTAACTTGATTCATTCTCCATGTGCATTATGCTTTTGATCCTGAAAAATCAAGCAAATATTAGCAACAAGACCACTAGGCTAAGCCTAGGGTCCAAAGGCAAGAAAAATTCCTAAACAGCAAGGTATTCACCAACCAAAGTCAAATTAATGTCAAACAAGAGCAAACACCATTAGTCTCATGTTTATATCATTCATCATGTTCATGTTATGCACAAAACAATTCAAACTAGTTCAAATGAAGCACCAAACATCCAAACAGAACTATTGCATTCAAATCCACATCAAAACAACTTCAAAAATTCTCAAATAAATTACACCTAAACAGGACCTAATCCAGGTATGGCACACCAAATTTCAGCTTAATTGGGCAAAGGTAACTATGTCAATGAAAATCAACAAAAACAGACACAACTATATGCTCCAAATCACAACATCAACATATGCTTCCACTTCAAAAATTCATAACTCAATGAAAACAGTAAAGAAATGAGTGAGACCAAAACAGGGATGTCACATCATGTGTCTATAACTATCATACAAAATTTCATGATCATTCAATACCATATGAGCATTTCACATTGATTCTACCAACCTATGTCACACAAGCTTGCACAATTGACCAACAGAGATGAAAAATGGAAATCAAATTGAAAATGCAATGTAAAATTCCACAAAAATTCACATAACCTCTTAACATGTTAATCAACCATCATGCAAAATTTCACATTAATCCAACAAGTATAGGTCACTCAAAAAAATCCAGCAAATTGACATAATGAGGTGTGACACAAATTGTCACACCTAAGTTCAAAAATTCATAACTTAATGACCAGGTATCAAAAATTCATGAAATTTACATATAAATGAACATCAGCCAGTCAACAATCATCACAAAAATTGTCAAGAATTTATTTTACATTATGTGCATTTTATGAACAAAATGGTAGAATGTATCAAATTTGAACACATGTGAAACAAACCTAAGTCAATCCAAAAATATACCATGCACAACTTTGACCAATAGGTCAAACAAATTCTACACTCAACAACAAAGTCAACACAAAAATTTCCACATTTTTCTGATTTTTTATCAATTTTTTATGAATTATTTAAGGTGTTAATGAATTTTTATGAATTAACTAAATTAATTGAAATTACACAATGGCAAATTCGTAAATAAGTGTGGCGGGAGCGGGAAACACTATATTTGAAAATTCAAACAGATTTTCGGATCAAACTCAACTATCTTCATCGTTTTCATCTCAACTTTTCCCAGAATTTCCAGAATTCGATGATCCATCAACTAACACGAAAATGCACAAGCGTATAACCGTTCGAACCGTCTCACCAAGCACAATCCAAATATCACCTTAATTTTGCCTAAAAGTTCCTAAAACTCATGAATCGAGCAACCTAGGGTTTGGACACGAAACTTAAATTCAAGATTTCTTCCTCTACACTAATCCATTCGCAAAACCAAAAGCATCACAATGCTCTATATGAAACGCACTACATAAAGCATATAACAATTAAGCAAATCATGACATTCGAAAAAATGGAAAACCTGGAATGCAGCGCTGTTCTTGATGTTCTTTGCGTGATTCCACCTCAAACAGTTGAAGAAGGACGATGAGGAAGATGAACAGAAGAGCTATATTCAATTGTAGTAGCTCCTAGCACACGAGATCTTCAAATGCCATGAAGGATGCAAACTTGAACAGCCACGAATGGAAGATCCTTTTGATCCAAACTCCCAAAACAGATGGAGTAGAAGATGATTCAAGATCAATGCAAAAAGAACTTCGAAGATTGAGCCAAAATTGATGAAGTTTGATGAATTTGAAGGTTTTGAGTTCTTGGAAATTTTGAGAGAATGAAGAGTTTTTAGATCTGGTTTTTGGTGAAATGATTTTCTGTTATGCTTAGAATGAGATTAGGATTATATACTCAAGCTTAATTACCACTTAATCCATCTAATTAGCCAAATGCATTTGATTAGTGAAATGGTAATTTTTCAAGTGAGGGCAAAATGGGAATTTCCAACGCCAGCTCATTGCCACCTGTTTGACAGCTCACACAACTTCCAAATGCCATGTGTGAGCTGTTGAAACTTGTCTCACTCTCATTGGTTGTGTAATTCTCAATTTCACTATGTATTTGCATTTTGTCCAATTTTACACTTTCATTTTTCAAGCCAAATCTCAAATTACAAGCCTTTTCCAAGAAATGATGATTCCAACAAATTTTAAATGCCATTCATGAGGTGTAGCAAAAATCCCCACTCAAAAATTCCAATTATTTTGAAAGTTGGACAATTTTGCCCTTGGTCCAATTTAACTGTCCAGTTGAAAATTGACTTTTTGCATTGACCACTTTTGGGAAAATCCAATTATGCACCATGAAAGTACATGTCAAATGGAGTTTGTGCATATAAAGAACTTGCAATTTGGACAAACCATGTGGAAATTATGGCCTCCTGATTATGGGTCATTTTTGAATTTCACTGAGCCATAACTTTCCAACCATACATGGGATTTTCAAGTTCTTGGACTTTTTGGAAAGGTGAGAACAAGATATACAACTTTCATGTTGAACAAATTTTCATTTGAAGCTTCCTTGGACACGTGGCTTTGAGGTCAAAAACTTTCCATTTTTGGAAACTTCAATTACAAGTCACTTTCTATTTTTGGCAGTTTTTGTCCTGACTTGATTTTCTTCATTTTTAAGCTTTGAGATGTCAAATAACACTTGTTCCAACATAAATGAAGTGTATCCAACTCATTTCCACCTCCAAATCCATCAGATCATGTACAGTTGACCACAGTTGACTTTTCCAGCTGATAGATGAATCTGGCAATGCATAGATCAAATTAAGCCCCAATCTCCAACTGAAATGGCTCAAGGGTGAAACCTTATCCTCAATAAGCACAATACAATCATAGAATGAACCCCATAACCATCATAAACCCCCTCTCCTGATCATGCCCTGATTGGCCCAATGCAACTGATTAGGGTTGACCAGTGGTCAAAACCCTAATCTCAAGGAATGAGCTTCAATGTCCTGATGATAATAAACCATGATGATGATGATGTATCATTGCAATCAAGATGAAGACCAACATCCTTTGAGAATCATGAAACCCTAATTTGAACTACCCCATCCTCAGATGGCCCATGATCAGTCAATAAAACCCTAGGCTTGCACTTTGACTTTCTCATCTTCTGATCAAGACTTGTGAGGATGACTTGCACAATGTAACCACATGATATGCAATATGCAATGCCTAATGACCTAAAAATGATATGCAATATGATTAGCTAGTCCCAAGAGAGGAGGGCAAATTTTGAGGTGTTACAGCTGCCCCTATTCAATCCACTGTGAACCTGTCGATACGAAATAGCCTCGGCTTTCGGATGATCAGGATGAAGAGTGATTGAATACCAAGAACAAACGAACAATTTGCACTCTGATGGGATAATAAATAACAACGCCTGTCAGCATCGGCGAAGAAACCAACTCGAAAAACGTCGACCTGGATACCAAAATAAATGGTAACGCAGGGATAACCATGGCTTGAACACCACACATCCGCTCGGGATTATTATTTTTTCTGCTTTTTCTTATTTTCTTGAACCCCAAGGTTTTCTCTATTTTTCATTTTCTTGGACCCCGAAATTTTCTCTTTGCGCAAATGATCCTCGGATCACCGCATTTGAACCCCGCTCTCCTGTTTGCCAAATAATGAACCCCATTCTCCGATTTGAACCCCAGTCGCCTGACGATGACTCGCAATCGTCAATATGAACCCCGTTCTCCAGAAAATGCCGCAGCATCTCCTTTTCTCCATTTGAACCCCAGAACATGCCTCAGCATTTCTTTTCTCCATTTGAACCCCAGGAAAATGCCTCAGCATATCCTTTTCTCCAATCTCTCGTGATAATTCCGCTGGCAACGTCGGAAATAACACCAAACCACTCTGAGGGTGACATGTCAGAGGGTAAACCTTCATAAAGAAGGCAGCATGTGTAACTCTTCCTCAGAAGACACCTATAACGACCTCCATTGGCCTCAGCCAGAGTCTAAGGTAACACATGAACAGAAGATAATCCTAAGGACCTCATCCCGGATATAATCTTCAACTCCATCTCCATTTGAACCCCAGAAAATGCCTCAGCATTTCCTTTTCTCCATCTGAACCCCAGAATCGCGTTGATCGCGTAACGTCCTTCTGACTTTATTTCCATCTCCGTCCGACGGAAACATTTCCTCCAATATCGCACTACTGGGGAACACTGCTGATCTGACGTCATGATGCTAGACTCCTCAGAGTAACATCCTCACCACTTGGTGCACCAAAGCTTCAAGCGGTAACCACGGCTTGAATTGCGCTGAATGCCAAACATATCCCATCTCTGCTTGACGGAAAACAATTACTCCAGTATCGCACTACTGGGGAATATCTTCGATTCAATCACGATGCTGAACTCCTCGGAGTAACACCTCTTCACCTTTGGGCAAAACCACTTCTCGAACAGTAACCACGGTTTGAGACTAGCTTATGCTTGCAATGATGAATGATCGATTTTTCTCTGCGTAATGCTCCATAATTATGGAAATGCTACGCGATTTATTTTTTCTATGCAATATGCTATGCTTATTTACATGATGAATGCATAAAAAGGCATCCCCCTCAAGGGACTCTTCTGAGGAGCTCGAGACACTCTGTTGAGGAACTCGTCACTGCTCCGACTCCACCCTGCTGGGGAATAACACTGCTGCTGGGAAAAGGTAACCCTTGCTGGGGAAAGAACCTCCTTTGCACCCAATCCGCTCGGGAAACTGCTGGGGATAAGCACTACCAACACTCTGTGGGGATACAACAATCTTTGATTTGCTGGGGATATCAATCCTGACTCCGCTTCGGGAAAACCCTCACAGATACCTGCTGACTTCACTGGGGAAATACTCACAGATACTCCGCTGGGGAAAACAGCAATCTCCAGACTCAACTGGGGATGCATCACTCTATCACCTGCTGAGGATAACCATCCTGGCCCTGCTAGGGAACCGCATACTACTCCGCTGGGGACAACCCATGCAATCCATAGGTAGAATCAACTCAGCTGGGGATGCAAAAATCCTTCCGCTACGGGAACTTGTTCAATCCGCTGGTAGGATGAACACTGCTGGAGATATATATCATCGAAACCCGCTCCACTCGGGGAATAGCAACCTTCAGACCTGGCTGCTGAGGAAACACCGTTGTAAACCGGCCGGGGACAACCATCCTGACTCGGCTGGAGAAGTCACAGATCTGGAATCTGCTGGGGAGCTAGCCCTATGATCCTGCTCGGGGACTTAGCTGGGAAATGAGAAAAGTTGGCACCGAACACCCGTCGACTCATCAAACCACAGTATCCACCTCCCCATCTCGTATGAGCTTTCCACTTTTGAGAATTCCCAGACTCGTCTGGACCTGGTTCGATCCCCAGCAGAGTCGCCAGCTGTCGCATCCTGCGAAAAATCAACCGGCGAGGCTCGAAAACAAAACACACAGAGCCGCCACTGCGCGTTATTTATCCCAAAATAGGGAAAGGAAACGCTCAGAGAAACCTGGAAAGGAAATGGTCTCGCGACCAGAGAGAAAGGGTAAGGGAGTCGGTTACGCAAGGGGAAGGTATTAGCACCCCTCACGTCCGTCGTACTCGACGGGATCCACGTTCTAAGAAAAGAAAAGGTTGCTAAACATCACACACACACACAGGGAACGCAGGTGGGGTTAGGAGAAACGGGCTCGATAAGGTATCGCACCTCATGCCTACATATCTTGTCTGGAACAAGAATCAGAGCCACTGTAGTTCGGCTTACGCACGCCAAACAACACAAAACATACAAACAAGCAAGGGTGGCAAACATGGAGCCCGACAACCACTTGATGGAATTATGTCGGCATCCGAACCAAAACACACTCAAAACGGCAAACGTGGAGCCCGACTGCCAATCACTGGGCTTACGTCGGCATCCGAACCAAAGCATACAGTCAGATAACAAGTAAACACACGCAAAAAAGGAAAAGGTTTCCCGGAGTGGTCTCGCACGACCACCTGCCTACATACCTTGTCTGGAACAAGGATCAGGGCAATGTAGTTCCCCTGAAAGGGAAAAAGATTCCTAACCAGAAACCAGGGAAAGACACGACACTAGGGAGACTACGACTCGAGCCTAGATGTTGTCATGCAAAGTCACCCTAAGTTCAGGTTTCTATCCTACTTGCATAAGCAAGCCTATCCTAACCAGGAAAGAAGCAAGCACACAAGCAAACAACATACAAGCATACATCAAATGAGAACAAGCATCTCAAACAGGCATGTCAATCAGATATCCACAGAACACCCACTATAGCCAAACAAGAGGCTCACACAATAGGTTTGACTGCCGAAGCGAGTCGTCTGTATGGGCTGGGTTTGCTCTTAACCTTGCCATTACAAGGCTAAGGTGAAGCAGATGAGAGGTGAAGTGAGGATCAGACCTCACAGCTCTTATCCCTAACCAGGGAGAGCTTCTGACAAATGAGCATGGGTCCAGAATGGGGGAACCCTTCTATACTCAGAGACTCTGACGCAATGTGCACTGCACGGATCTTGGGCTTGTAATCTCAATGCTACAACCATGTAATGGGAGCAATGAGAAGACTCACAGAATAGTGGGGGGTAGACTGCATACCCCTACCTTCCACCAATTGCCTTACTTAAAGGACTTTCACCTGCTTCGGCACAAAATTAAACAATCACAATCATCGCCTCTTAAGGAGGACTTCAGACATTTATTTGCCCGGCCCGGTAACAGCCGGGTCTCCAGACTACATGAAGTCAAGAGGACCTACCTCAATGCAAGTTGCTTAAGCAAAGCAAAGCAAAAGTTCACAAGGAACTGAGCAACTAAAAGTACCTGGAAACAGTCAAACACAGTTAGTACTCAGACAGACAAACTAAACAGCAAAAGTTCAATCAGTTAATCTATACAGATTAATGCCCAACAAAGCAAGCTCAAAGCTCAATCCCAAACTTCACAACCTACAAAACAATGTTATATTAGTGTACAAACATCAAACAACATCAATTGCATTTAACTTGATTCATTCTCCATGTGCATTATGCTTTTGATCCTGAAAAATCAAGCAAATATTAGCAACAAGACCACTAGGCTAAGCCTAGGGTCCAAAGGCAAGAAAAATTCCTAAACAGCAAGTTATTCACCAACCAAAGTCAAATTAATGTCAAACAAGAGCAAACACCATTAGTCTCATGTTTATATCATTCATCATGTTCATGTTATGCACAAAGCAATCCAAACTAGTTCAAATGAAGCATCAAACATGCAAACAGAACTATTGCATTCAAATCCACATCAAAACAATTTCAAAAATTCTCAAATAAATTACACCTAAACAGGACCTAATCCAGGTATGGCACACCAAATTTCAGCTTAATTGGGCAAATAGAACCATGTCAATGAAAATCAACAAAAACAGACACAATTATAGGCTCCAAATCACAACATCAACACATACATCCACTTCAAAAATTCATAACTCAATGAAAACAAAAAAGAAATGGATGAGACCAAAACAGGGATGTCACACAATGTGTCTATTACAAGCATACCAAATTTCATGATTATCCAATACCATATGAGCATTTCACATCAAAATTACAAACATGTACCACATGGACTTGCATATTTGACCAACAGAGATGAAAAATGGAAATCAAATTGAAAATGCAATGTAAAATTCCACAAAAATTCACATAACCTCCTAACATGTTAATCAACCATCATGCAAAATTTCACATTAATCCAACAAGTATAGGTCACTCAAAAAAATCCAGCAAATTGACATAATGAGGTGTGACACAAATTGTCACACCTAAGTTCCAAAATTCATAACTCAATGACCAGGTATCAAAAATTCATGAAATTTACATATAAATGAACATCAGCCAGTCAACAATCATCACAAAAATTGTCAAGAATTTATTTTACATTATGTGCATTTTATGAACAAAATGGTAGAATGTATCAAATTTGAACACATGTGAAACAAACCTAAGTCAATCCAAAAATATACCATGCACAACTTTGACCAATAGGTCAAACAAATTCTACACTCAACAACAAAGTCAACACAAAAATTTCCACATTTTTCTGATTTTTTATCAATTTTTTATGAATTATTTAAGGTGTTAATGAATTTTTATGAATTAACTAAATTAATTGAAATTACACAAGGGCAAATTCGTAAATAAGTGTGGCGGGAGCGGGAAACACTATATTTGAAAATTCAAACAGATTTTCGGATCAAACTCAACTATCTTCATCGTTTTCATCTCAACTTTTCCCAGAATTTCCAGAATTCGATGATCCATCAACTAACACGAAAATGCACAAGCGTATAACCGTTCGAACCGTCTCATCAAGCACAATCCAAATATCACCTTAATTTTGCCTAAAAGTTCCTAAAACTCATGAATCGAGCAACCTAGGGTTTGGACACGAAACTTAAATTCAAGATTTCTTCCTCTACACTAATCCATTCGCAAAACCAAAAGCATCACAATGCTCTATATGAAACACACTACATAAAGCATATAACAATTAAGCAAATCATGACATTCGAAAAAATGGAAAACCTGGAATGCAGCGCTGTTCTTGATGTTCTTTGCGTGATTCCACCTCAAACAGTTGAAGAAGGACGATGAGGAAGATGAACAGAAGAGCTATATTCAATTGTAGTAGCTCCTAGCACACGAGATCTTCAAATGCCATGAAGGATGCAAACTTGAACAGCCACGAATGGAAGATCCTTTTGATCCAAACTCCCAAAACAGATGGAGTAGAAGATGATTCAAGATCAATGCAAAAAGAACTTCGAAGATTGAGCCAAAATTGATGAAGTTTGATGAATTTGAAGGTTTTGAGTTCTTGGAAATTTTGAGAGAATGAAGAGTTTTTAGATCTGGTTTTTGGTGAAATGATTTTCTGTTATGCTTAGAATGAGATTAGGATTATATACTCAAGCTTAATTACCACTTAATCCATCTAATTAGCCAAATGCATTTGATTAGTGAAATGGTAATTTTTCAAGTGAGGGCAAAATGGGAATTTCCAATGCCAGCTCATTGCCACCTGTTTGACAGCTCACACAACTTCCAAATGCCATGTGTGAGCTGTTGAAACTTGTCTCACTCTCATTGGTTGTGTAATTCTCAATTTCACTATGTATTTGCATTTTGTCCAATTTTACACTTTCATTTTTCAAGCCAAATCTCAAATTACAAGCCTTTGCCAAGAAATGATGATTCCAACAAATTTTAAATGCCATTCATGAGGTGTAGCAAAAATCCCCACTCAAAAATTCCAATTATTTTGAAAGTTGGACAATTTTGCCCTTGGTCCAATTTAACTGTCCAGTTGAAAATTGACTTTTTGCATTGACCACTTTTGGGAAAATCCAATTATGCACCATGAAAGTACATGTCAAATGGAGTTTGTGCATATAAAGAACTTGCAATTTGGACAAACCATGTGGAAATTATGGCCTCCTGATTATGGGTCATTTTTGAATTTCACTGAGCCATAACTTTCCAACCATACATGGGATTTTCAAGTTCTTGGACTTTTTGGAAAGGTGAGAACAAGATCTACAACTTTCATGTTGAACAAATTTTCATTTGAAGCTTCCTTGGACACGTGGCTTTGAGGTCAAAAACTTTCCATTTTTAGAAACTTCAATTACAAGTCACTTTCTATTTTTGGCAGTTTTTGTCCTGACTTGATTTTCTTCATTTTTAAGCTTTGAGATGTCAAATAACACTTGTTCCAACATAAATGAAGTGTATCCAACTCATTTCCACCTCCAAATCCATCAGATCATGTACAGTTGACCACAGTTGACTTTTCCAGCTGACAGATGAATCTGACAATGCATAGATCAAATTAAGCCCCAATCTCCAACTGAAATGGATCAAGGGTGAAACCTTATCCTTAATAAGCACAATACAATCATAGAATGAACCCCATAACCATCATAAACCCCCTCTCCTGATCATGCCCTGATTGGCCCAATGCAACTGATTAGGGTTGACCAGTGGTCAAAACCCTAATCTCAAGGAATGAGCTTCAATGTCCTGATGATAATAAACCATGATGATGATGATGTATCATTGCAATCAAGATGAAGACCAACATCCTTTGAGAATCATGAAACCCTAATTTGAACTACCCCATCCTCAGATGGCCCATGATCAGTCAATAAAACCCTAGGCTTGCACTTTGACTTTCTCATCTTCTGATCAAGACTTGTGAGGATGACTTGCACAATGTAACCACATGATATGCAATATGCAATGCCTAATGACCTAAAAATGATATGCAATATGATTAGCTAGTCCCAAGAGAGGAGGGCAAATTTTGAGGTGTTACAGCTGCCCCTATTCAATCCACTGTGAACCTGTCGATACGAAATAGCCTCGGCTTTCGAATGATCAGGATGAAGAGTGATTGAATACCAAGAACAAACGAACAATTTTCACTCTGATGGGATAATAAATAACAACGCCTGTCAGCATCGGCGAAGAAACCAACTCGAAAAACGTCGACCTGGATACCAAAATAAATGGTAATGCAGGGATAACCATGGCTTGAACACCACACATCCGCTCGGGATTATTATTTTTTCTGCTTTTTCTTATTTTCTTGAACCCCAAGGTTTTCTCTATTTTTCATTTTCTTGGACCCCGAAATTTTCTCTTTGCGCAAATGATCCTCGGATCACCGCATTTGAACCCCGCTCTCCTGTTTGCCAAATAATGAACCCCATTCTCCGATTTGAACCCCAGTCGCCTGACGATGACTCGCAATCGTCAATATGAACCCCGTTCTCCAGAAAATGCCGCAACATCTCCTTTTCTCCATTTGAACCCCAGAACATGCCTCAGCATTTCTTTTCTCCATTTGAACCCCAGGAAAATGCCTCAGCATATCCTTTTCTCCAATCTCTCGTGATAATTCCGCTGGCAACGTCGGAAATAACACCAAACCACTCTGAGGGCGACATGTCAGAGGGTAAACCTTCATAAAGAAGGCAGCATGTGTAACTCTTCCTCAGAAGACACCTATAACGACCTCCATTGGCCTCAGCCAGAGTCTAAGGTAACACATGAATAGAAGATAATCCTAAGGACCTCATCCCGGATATAATCTTCAACTCCATCTCCATTTGAACCCCAGAAAATGCCTCAGCATTTCCTTTTCTCCATCTGAACCCCAGAATCGCGCTGATCGCGTAACGTCCTTCTGACTTTATTTCCATCTCCGTCCGACGGAAACATTTCCTCCAATATCGCACTACTGGGGAACACTGCTGATCTGACGTCATGATGCTAGACTCCTCAGAGTAACATCCTCACCACTTGGTGCACCAAAGCTTCAAGCGGTAACCACGGCTTGAATTGCGCTGAACGCCAAACATTTCCCATCTCTGCTTGACGGAAAACAATTACTCCAGTATCGCACTACTGGGGAATATCTTCGATTCAATCACGATGCTGAACTCCTCGGAGTAACACCTCTTCACCTTTGGGCAAAACCACTTCTCGAACAGTAACCACGGTTTGAGACTAGCTTATGCTTGCAATGATGAATGATCGATTTTTCTCTGCGTAATGCTCCATAATTATGGAAATGCTACGCGATTTATTTTTTCTATGCAATATGCTATGCTTATTTACATGATGAATGCATAAAAAGGCATCCCCCTCAAGGGACTCTTCTAAGGAGCTCGAGACACTCTGTTGAGGAACTCGTCACTGCTCCGACTCCACCCTGCTGGGGAATAACACTGCTGCTGGGAAAAGGTAACCCTTGCTGGGGAAAGAACCTCCTTTGCACCCAATCCGCTCGGGAAACTGCTGGGGATAAGCACTACCAACACTCTGTGGGGATACAACAATCTTTGATTTGCTGGGGATATCAATCCTGACTCCGCTTCGGGAAAACCCTCACAGATACCTGCTGACTTCACTGGGGAAATACTCACAGATACTCCGCTGGGGAAAACAGCAATCTCCAGACTCAACTGGGGATGCATCACTCTATCACCTGCTGAGGATAACCATCCAGGCCCTGCTAGGGAACCGCATACTACTCCGCTGGGGACAACCCATGCAATCCATAGGTAGAATCAACTCAGCTGGGGATGCAAAAATCCTTCCGCTACGGGAACTTGTTCAATCCGCTGGTAGGATGAACACTGCTGGAGATATATATCATCGAAACCCGCTCCACTCGGGGAGTAGCAACCTTCTGGCCTGGCTGCTGAGGAAACACCGTTGACCTGCCGGGGATAACCATCTTGACTCGGCTGGGGAAGTCAGCGACCTTGGATCTGCTGGGGAGCTAGTCCTATGATTCTGCTTGGGGACTTAGCTGGGCAATGAGAAAAGTTGGTACAACACCCGTCGATTCGTCAAACCATGGTATCCACCCCCCAATACTCATATCAACTTTCCACTTTTGAGAATTCCCAGACTCGTCTGGACCTTTTCTGCTCCATCATCTTGTATCCCAAATCGCTCCGTGCTCGACGGAAACATACTCCTGGGATTTATACAGAAATTTCAATTTTCCGACTTTGAAGAGTCTTCTTGGTTAATTCCAAAGGTCGTCGGACGTGTCTCGCCGTCTCTTCACCATTCTTCATGCACTCGTTCCTGATCGGACTCTGCGGGGAATTACATACTCTCCAATTTTCTGATTTTGAAGAGTCTTCTTGATTATCATCAAGGAACGTCGTACGCCTCAACGTCTTCGTCATCCTTTCATATTCATTCGTCCCTGAGCGAACTCTCTAGGGATCTGTTACAAAGCTTCCACATCACAACCTGCAAGTGAGTGAAAATATCCAACAGTCCCTGCAAAACAGACCATCAGATAAAACCGTGCCCCAGGCGTGTCAAGATTTCAACACTTGGGTCACTCAACCTTCCAAATAAGATTTCAAGCCTTCAATCTTATAAACATGCATTGGAAGGGAACCTGTATGTCTTAAAATGCAAAATTCTTTATCAAAAATATCTGGATGTTTTTGCAATCAAAGCGGTAATGAAAAACAAAAACAAAATTATTTGACTGAATATGCATTTTATTGACTGGAAAAGTGTGTGGCTCAAATGAGCAATACAAAGGAAGCAATTCCTGAAAAGAGGTAATTGCGCAAAAGGAAAAATCTATCCTAATGGCAATGTGAAACCGCGATCTCATCGAGTTCCAACTTGATTACACCCCATATGTCCTCAGACTCTCCATGCTTTCTGCCTTCTGAACAAGGACGATTCCAACTGATCCCTACCGGGTATTATCCATGATGCTTTAACTGAAGCGCAAACGATCATGCGGAACGCAGTTGTTCGCTTCAATCCCTCTTTTGCCTGGACCGCCCTTTCGGGTTTTCAGTCCACCGGGATACCCATTCTTGCCCAAGTCGCCTTTTCAGGTTTTCGACTTGCCGGGTGTACAGTTTTTTCTTTTTATCCCTAATTTTTGCCCGAACCTTTCTTTCTGTTTTTGGTTCGCCGGGATGCCCATTTTTGCCTGGACTATTTTATTCTTTTCGTCCAGCGGGTCTATTATACGAAGTATTTTTTAACTGCGTCCGCATTCACAGGGGATGGAAAATCCTCACCATCCATGGTCGTTAGCAACAAGGCTCCGCCAGAGAAAACCTTCTTGACCACGAATGGACCTTCATAATTCGGCGTCCATTTGCCCCTTCGATCGTTTTGAGGAGGAAGGATCCTTTTCAGCACCATATCACCTACGTGATATACCCGAGGTCGTACCTTCTTGTCAAAAGCACGTTTCATTCGCTGCTGGTACAACTGTCCATGACAGATGGCTTCTAGCCTCTTTTCCTCTATCAGGCTCAACTCCTCGTACCGGGTCCTTACCCATTCAGCCTCTTGCAACTTCACGTCCATCAGGACTCTCAACGAGGGAATCTGAACCTCAACGGGTAGCACAGCCTCCATCCCATATACCAATGAGAAATGAGTTGCCCCGGTAGACGTGCGTACCGACGTTCGATACCCATGCAATGCAAACGGCAACATCTCATGCCAATCTTTATAGGTCACCACCATTTTCTGCACAATCTTCTTTATATTCTTATTGGCTGCCTCAACCGCCCCATTCATCTTCGGACGATAGGGAGAAGAATTGTGATGCTCAATCTTGAATTCCCGACACAGTTCTGCCATCATCTTATTGTTCAAATTAGAACCATTATCAGTAATGATTCTCTCAGGAACCCCATATCTGCAAATGATGTCTCTCTTCAGAAATCTGGCTACGACCTGCTTTGTCACGTTCGTATA
Organism: Lathyrus oleraceus; assembly: GCF_024323335.1. NCBI lineage: Eukaryota > Viridiplantae > Streptophyta > Magnoliopsida > Fabales > Fabaceae > Lathyrus > Lathyrus oleraceus. The sequence continues at coordinate 389,162,117 of NC_066582.1, forward strand.
AGAGGCTGCTTCTACCCACTTGGTGAAGTAATCAATAGCCACTAATATGAACCGATGACCATTCGAAGCTGTGGGCTCTATCTTTCCAATCATATCAATGCCCCACATAGCAAACGGCCACGGAGACGACATTAAGCTCAACGGATTTGGAGGCACATGCACTTTATCAGCATAAATCTGGCATTTATGACACTTCCGCACGAAATTAAAACATTGGGCCTCCATAGTCATCCAATAATAACCTGCCCTCAGCAGCTTCTTCACCATTGCATTCCCACTGGCATGGGTACCGAACGACCCCTCGTGAACCTCTTTCATCAACTGGCTTGCCTCTGCATCATCAACACATCTGAGCAAGACCCAATCAAAATTTCTTTTATACAAAACCCCATCCTTGTTCAGATAAAACACCATGGCTAATCTCCGCAGAGTCTTTCTATCTTTCTTCGATGCTCCCTCAGGATACTCTTGCGTCTAAAGATAGCGTTTGATATCATAATACCACGGCTTCTCGTCATCAAGCGCTGTATCAACAGCAAACACGTAAGCCGGCCTATCCAGACGTCCAACTTCGACACTGGGGAACTGATTCCACCTCTGCACCTTAATCAAGGCGGCTAGAGTAGCCAAAGCATCTGCCAAAGGATTCTCCTCTCTAGGCACATGATGCATCTCCACCTTGGTGAAAAACGTCAACAATCTCCTCGTATAATCTCGATACGGAACCAAATGAGATTGATGCGTATACCATTTCCCGTTAACCTGATTTATCACCAGAGCTGAATCTCCATATATGACAAGGTTTTTGATTCTCAAATCAATCGCCTCCTCAATACCCAGTATGCAAGCTTCATATTCAGCCACGTTGCTGGTGCACTCAAATGTTAGTCGGGCCGCAAAAGGAATGTGGGATCCTTTCGGCGTAACCAAAACAGCACCAACACCGCTTCCATTCACGTTAACGGCCCCATCAAACATCAGAATCCATTCGGATTCAGGGTCAGGCCCCTCCTCCGGGATCGGTTCCTCGCAATCTTTCGATTTGAGAAACATGATGTCCTCATCAGGGAATTCAAACTTCATCGGTTGATAATCCTCAATGGGTTGCTGGGCGAGGTAATCAGACAATACACTCCCCTTGATCGCTTTCTGAGAGGTATACTGTATATCATATTCAGTCAAAATCATTTGCCACCTCGCAACCCGTCCGGTCAATGCTGGCTTCTCAAAAATGTACTTGATTGGATCCATCTTAGAAATCAACAAAGTGGTATGAACCAACATGTACTGCCTTAGCCGGCGAGCAGCCCAGACCAAAGCACAGCAAGTTTTCTCGAGCAGTGAATATCTTGTTTCACAGTCGGTGAACTTTTTGCTAAGATAATATATGGCATGCTCTTTTCGACCAGACTCGTCATGCTGCCCCAATACACACCCCATAGACCCCTCGAGGACTGTCAGGTACAGAATTAATGGTCTTCCCTCCACAGGAGGCATCAGAATCGGAGGCTCCTGCAAATACTCTTTTATCTTTTCAAATGCCACTTGGCAATCATCATTCCACCTGACCGTTTGATCTTTTCTTAACAATTTGAATATCGGTTCGCACGTGGCTGTTAGATGAGATATGAACCGTGAAATGTAGTTCAATCTACCTAAGAAACCACGAACCTCCTTCTCTGTCCTCGGTTCAGGCATTTCTTTTATTGCTTTTACTTTTGCAGGATCAACCTCGATTCCTTTCTCACTTACAATGAACCCCAGCAATTTACCGGACCGCACTCCGAACGTGCACTTGTTCGGATTCAACCTCAATCTGAACTGTCTCAGCCGGTCAAACAACTTAGCCAGATCTACCAAATGCCCCTCTTCTGTCTGGGACTTTGCTATCATGTCATCCACATAGCATTCAATTTCATGATGAATCATATCATGAAACAAAGTCACCATGGCCCTCTGATAAGTAGCACCGGCGTTCTTGAGACCGAATGGCATTACCTTGTAACAAAAGGTACCCCAAGGTGTGATGAACGTTGTTTTCTCCATATCATCTGGCGACATTTTGATTTGATTATAGCCAGAAAAGCCATCCATGAAGGAAAACACCGAGAATTGAGCTGTATTATCTACCAACACGTCAATGTGAGGTAGTGGAAAATCATCCTTCGGACTAGCTCTGTTCAGATCTCGGTAGTCCACACACATTCTCACTTTCCCATCTTTCTTCGGGACTGGCACGATGTTCGCAACCCATGGCGGATAATTAGTGACAGCAAGGAAACCAGCATCCCACTGCTTCTGCACTTCTTCCTTAATCTTCATCGCCATGTCAGGTCGAGTTCTGCGCAACTTCTGCTTCACTGGAGGACAATCAGATCTCAACGGTAGCTTGTGCACAACAATATCGGTATCCAACCCTGGCATATCTTGATAAGACCAGGCAAAGATGTCGACATACTCTTTCAACAATGCCACCATTCTGCTCTTCACACTTTCCTCCAAAGCAGCCCCGATTTTCACCTCTTTCTTGACCTCGTCGGTACCCAGATTCACCACCTCAATCTGCTCTTCATGCGGCTGAATCACCTTCTCCTCTTGTTTCAACAACCTGGCTAATTCCCCTGGCAGTTCACAATCTTCTTCGTCTTCTTCTTCAGCAAGATAGATCGGATTGTCGAAGTCATACAAGGGTGTAACAGGATTGTTATCAATGAGATCCGGAGAGGAATCGCATCTGCATGAATGTTGATTCATGCATTGCTTTAGAACCGGTGTGAAAAATTGAAAAAGAAAAATGAAAACATTGCCATTTTTATTTTGTTTTTATTTTTAAACTGCAAAAATAAATGAAAAACAGGGAACACCGCTTTTGATTGAAAACCATCCTTTATTCATGATGCAAAACCTTGCAAATTTAAACATGAGGTGGCCCTTACAATGGACCATTACGTGTCGGGCAACACGTATGGCTTGCATGCATATAAGAAAGAAAACAAGAAAAATATTACTCTTCGAGGAGAGTGACCCGGATGATTTCTTCGGCCTTCCAGTTGTGGATTTCCATCCCTGGTTCGCACGGCTTTATCCACCGGTCAATGTCGCAGTCGCTGTCAAAGTCTTCACCCAGCATGCAGATATGGTCCGGATCCATCATTCCGGCGCTTGTGAAAGTAACTGACGCCCGACGTCCTCTTCCTCGTCCTGAGCCTCGGCTCGGTTGATATCCAACCCCAAACCTGTCCTTCTTCTCAGGGACCTCCATCATTTTTCCCCAACCAGGAGCTTCTCCGCTCTTGACCACCTCAGCAGCCTGCTTGTATGAAGTAATGGATGGTTTCTCTTCCTCCTGCTTAGCAAACAGAGCATTCTCCACCTTAACGGTCTCGAATGCCTGGCTAGGCGTTTCCCATATTTCCCCATCCATCTCCACGTATTTGAACGAAGACAGGTGGCTGACGAAGATATCCTCCTCTCCGCAGACGGTGACGACTTGACCTCCCCAGACATATTTCAGCTTCTGGTGCAAAGTCGAAGTAACTGCTCCCGCAGCATGAATCCAGGGCCTACCCAACAAACAACTGTAGGCTGGCTGGATGTCCATGACGTAGAAAGTCGACTTGAACACCTCTGGTCCAATCTTCACCGGCAATTCGACCTCCCCAAATACGGCCCGCTTTGACCCATCAAATGCCCGCACAATCAAATCAGTCGGGGTCAAAATCAGCCCATCACAGTTCAGCTTCGCCAAGGCCTTCTTCGGTAACACATTTAATGAGGAGCCGGTATCAACCAGCACATGCGAAAGCACGGCTCCTTTGCATTCCATCGCAATGTGTAAAGCCCGGTTATGGTTCCTTCCATCCACGGTCAAATCCATATCAGTAAAGCCCAACCCATGGCTAGCATGCACGTTGGATACGACCGTCTCCAATTGGTTAATTGTGATCTCCTGAGGCACATAGGCTTTCTTCAGAATTTTCAATAAAGCCTCCCTATGACCCTCAGAACTCAACAGCAGTGAAAGAATTGAGATCTTAGAAGGAGTCTGCTGCAAATGATCCACCAATTTATACTCCGACTTCTTGATTATTCTGAGGAATTCTTCAGCCTCATTATCAAATTTGTTATCCGACCCCGCAGGCGCCGGTGTCATCACAGGAGTACTTCCCCTATCCACCACAGCCTTTCCCTTTGCCCTGGCTAAAGCCTCGGCCTTTTCTTTTTTATCTTTTTCTTCCTCCCCTCTCCTCAATGCATCAGGAACAAACAACCTTCCGCTGCGAGTGAAACCACTAGGACCGACATTATCCACCTTTAGCACGGTGGTTTCACTTGCAGATTGTTCCTCCAACTTCTCCCCATTATAGTAAACTTCCCCACCATAATGCCACGGCACGACATCATCTTTGTCATAGGGAATCGGCCCAGGTACCGTGATGGTAACTGGAGCCTCCTCACTAAGGTTAGACAAATCCACCGGATCATAATAAATTGTTATGGTGGAGACCTCTCCTTTTTCTTCATCAGCCCTCTCAATCATAATATTACCACTGTCCATCAGACCCTGGACACACTTCCGCAGAAGCTCACAACCATTCACAGAAACAGTGCACTCAGCACACACACGACCGCAGCCCGGATAAACCCCATTCCTCAACAACTGCCTCTTGACCTCAGCCAAAGGCGTCTTCAACTGACCAACGTCAAACAGCCCGACTCGACTTTCCGCAGAAATGGCATTCACTCCCCTCTGACCATGCGCTGGCATGGGATTGGCATTGACATTGGGGGATGGAGCAAAATTAATGGCCTTGGAATCCACTAAATCCTGAACTGTGTGCTTAAAAGCTTTACAGTTCTCAATGTTATGCCCGGGCGCACCCGAGTGGAATTCACACTTAGCATTCTCGTCATAGCTGGCCGGCCTTTGATCAGGTCTCAAAGGCGCCAGAGTTCTAGTCTGCACTAGGCCCAAATCTTGCAGCTTCTTGAACAAGAAAGCATAGCTCACCGGAGGCCTATCAAACTGACGATCCTGCGCTCTACCCCGGATCTGATAACCAGCCCTTTGCTGTCTCTGCTGAAAGGGTTGTTGTCTTTGTTGCTGTTGCTGCTGTTGTTGCTGTGCTGGCTGAGACTCAGCAGGAATTGTTACTGCAGCATTGTGCTGGAAGTAACGGTCCCTACTGGGTCCGCGTTGAGTATACACGGCGCTGGTATCGCCCTCCTTCTTCCTCTGCCCACCGTTATTACCAAACGGCTTTTTCGAACCGGAAGATGATGCGGAAGCATTACCCTGAATTTTGCCCAACTTCAACCAACTCTCTATCCGCTCTCCAGCTACCACAATGTCGGAGAAATTGGTGACAGGACAGCCCACCATTCTTTCTGCAAACGGCCCCTGCAAGGTCCCCATAAACAAGTCCGACATCTCGCGATCAACAAGAGGAGGTTGCACCCTCGCAGCCAGTTCTCTCCATCTTTGGGCATACTCCTTAAAGCCCTCATTGTGCTTTTGAGACATACCCTGCAGCTGGGTACGACTCGGAGCCATATCTGCGTTAAACTGGTACTGCTTAAAGAAAGCATCTCCCAAATCCTGCCAACTTTTGATATCGGAAGACTTCAGCTTGGTGTACCATTCCAAGGATCCCCCGGACAGGCTGTCCTGGAAAAAATACATCCACAGTTTCTGATCTGCCGTGTATGCAGAGATTTTGCGGACGAATGCCTGGAGATGAGTTTCCGGGCAGGAACTACCGTTGTACTTGTCAAACGCCGGCGCTTTAAACTTCTGAGGGATCACAATCCCCTCCACCAGCCCCATGTTGGACATATTCACCACCCCTGGCGTGGCATAGCTCTCAAGCACCTTGATTTTCTCAGCCAGCAGCTGAATTTCTTTATTCTGAGGAGGAATGTTGTAAGGGACAAAAGGCTCGTTCTGCATAGAAAATTGATCAGCCTCCCTGTCTTCCTCCTGATCTTCGTCAAAACCATAGAACGGAGGCACAAAATTGTCCTTCATATTTTGACTAGGCCCAGGTTGACCACCAGCATTGTTCACGAGGCCCACAGTCGTCCTCTTTCCACCATCGCGAGATCCCTGCCCCTGGTTGGAGACTCCATCCAGGTTGACCCCACTGTTCACAGCAGAAACCCGCTCGAGTTTCTCAACCTTGTCTGCGAGAGCCTTCTGACCAATTGCAAAGCCTTGCATTATATTGATCAGCTCATTCATCTTTTCTTTCAATTCAAGCATATCAGCACTGGGAAGCTCCATGAGTCTGGGCGTATTTCTTCGGGTATAATATCTGTGAGGGCGAGTTGCGTGCAAGGGTACTATCCTCCGAGCGCGAGCAATGATTCCTGTCACAAGCAAGCACGTTAGTAACAAACACCTGCAAAATAAAGCACAGTTATTATGATCAATGCATGGATGCAGTGTCTATCCATATGAAGGACACTTTGTCCCTCGATCCTGGTATCATTGAGACAAATAATAATCCGGCATCAATATTCTGATATTCAGCGTTTGATTTTATCGTGCAGATCGGAGATATGTGATTTAGCCTGATACCCCCAACCATGTGTGTGCTTGTGTGAGTGCATACGGTAAAGCAAATAAAGCTTGAAGATTAATCACTGAATGAAAAATCACCATCACATAACCAAAAGTGCACAATCAGTGCCATAGTCATACATCAGATCAGATACAAATCAAATACAATCCTCCAGAATTGGAAAGAAATACAGACAAGTGAATTCCGTCAACAAGCCTGACGGTAATCCAACACAAATGAAAGATCTAGCCAGATGAGGGTCCCACAGATGACCCTATCTCATCTTCCATCCTCGCGAACTCTGCGGCGAACCTGAGCTCTGTGTTCTCCTGTTGTAGTCTCCCCACCTCCTTCTGATGAATCTTCATCTGCCTAAAGTAGTGGTCTCTCTCTACCATGTAGTGATCTCTCTCAGCCCTGATCTTTGCTTTCTCCGCTTCCCACTCTGCAGCGAGGACTCTGGCTCTCTCATCTCTCTGATCCCTGACTAGGATTTGCCTCCTCTTCTCATCTTCAATGACCTTTGATGCTCTGAACAGCTTCTCCTTGGTGATGTCATGCTCCCGGTTAGATGAGACTAAGGCCTGGCTAATCTTCCCATAGTAGGCTGTATCCATCTCAAAGCGTTTGGCTTCCAGAGCATGTCGCTTGTCTTGATCTTCCATCTTCCCCTTGAGCTCCTGATTAACCCTCTGAACCCGAGCCACACTCATCTCCAGTTCAGCTTTCTCTGCAAGTAGCTGATCTCTCTCCCGCTTCATCTCTAAGAACTCGTCCATACTGACAGTAGAAGGAGTCTCCTCAATCAACGGATACCAAGGATCGATCATCGGAAATGGTAGACAAGTAAGCTCCACTCTCTTGCTGAGCCAGTCATCGAACGGAGGGAAAGATCTGTTATTAGCTTTACCCCAAGAAGCCTTACCTTTCCTTTGAATACTGCGCCATGCCTCGGCTATCTGCTTCACCCTGGCCTGGTTACCCTAAACTGGGAAGTACACAGATTCCTGAACCTCACTCTTGTACGGTGGAAGCTCCATAGCAAATCCCATCTGCCTCTTAAGAAGTGTCGGGTTATAATTAATGCAACCCTGGACCCCTATCAGCGGCACATTGGGATAACCCCTGCAACTGCAGATGAAATCCTGCCCAACTCCACTACTGTGAGTCCAATCCATGTCCTTAGCCCTCAAACCCATCAGCTTGGTCGCCCAATTAACCTTCTGACCTAGAAGAACAAAAGTACCCTTGGATGGTAAGTAACCCATAAACCACTTGAATAATAACTGCGCACAGCATCGAATCAATCCCCCACGCCTCTTCTCATTCCGATTATGGACCGAATAATAGACATCTCCGATCAATGTAGGGATAGGATTCCTTCGAATAAACAAGCGGATGGCATTAATATCCACAAAATTCTTCTGGTTAGGAAACAGAATGATCCCATAAATGCCCGCAGCAACTAAAGCACAGACAGCTTCCCAATTCCCCATCTCTGAATGCTCCTTAGCCCTAGCCTCCAGGAAACTCAGATGAAAACCAGGCAGCTTCCCCTTTTCTTTCAGATTACCCTTCACTACCTCTGGACTCAGATAGAAAGCACGGGAAATCCCACCAATATCAGGTTCTTCCTTAGTAGCATAGAAAGGAACCTGATCCCTGATTTGGATACCCAAAATATCAGCATAGTCCTCCATCATAGGCCCTAGCACGTAATCTGGGAAGACAAAACACCTCAGCTCGGGATCATAGAACTGAAGAAGAGTATGAATGGCGCTCCTGTCTCTGTCCATGAGCCTGAAAACCACTTTCAGAATACCCCCATACATCTCACGAAACAACCCCACATGGTCAGGTGTAATCAATGCTATCATATCCTTCAGCACACTGATATCTGGGTCAAAGAAACTGTAGGCCACATCATCCTTCAAACCGGGTCTTCTCATGTCTGGATAGAAAATCTCTCAACCAGGATCTCGATCAAAAGTGTCCCTGCATATGGGTAAACATGGGTTAGATGCAATTAATGCAAGATGTAATGATGCTGATGAATGAATGCAATGCGTTGCCATCCTCCAAGCCATCTGATCATCTGCACTGAATCTGGTCTCTGGACTGATCATAACCATCTGAGGAATACACAATCACACATCTGATCCACGGGTTCCGAAATAAACGGAAGAAAGATACATCATCATCATCACTGGCCTCTGAGCAGACACACCACCATCTGAATCGGCCCGGGGAATCCCGAAATAAACGGATCCCCACTGATAAATATCTCGGCCCGGGGAATCCTGAAATAAACGGATCCCCACTGATAAATATCACGGACAACACTCCGGCGTCTCAGAAATAAACGGCCATAAATCCGACTTATAAATAGGACCCACGGAACAAAAGTCACCATCTGAGTCACCATCTGAACATGCATCTGAAAGAATCACCCTCCCCTCACAGGTAAATTCTAAACAGGTCATCCTAAGGCGGATAATAGTCTCGACAATCGGGCAGAGATACTCAATGGGTTTGCCCTTTCGGGTGTGCCATTGTAGCTCTCCTGAGATCGTCTAAACCAAAGATCCGGGAAATGATCGGTCACCAGAGTCAACAGCTCAACAGAGATAACCCAACCAAAGTGGAAAACCCCACTGGAAGAGCACTTCTCAGATGAACCTCGTCCGGCTTGTGGTATGTCACGTAGCAACAATATGCCCAACCGGCACATGAGCGACGTGAGACCACGCTAATCCTAGGTGTACACTCGGGCCTGGGTTTTAGCCCCACTCAGAGCACCCACCCCAAACAGAGGAACCACCTGCACAGAGGACGGCAACAACATGATAGTATGATGCATGCAGACATTAATGCAAATATATACACTGGTTAGAATAATAAATGCAATAAATAACACAACACAAGCAACCTAAACTAATCTTAGAACGCTAGGAGAGACTCGCTTAGGGAAGATGGACCAGCACAGGTCTACATCTATGTCCCCAGAAGAGTCGCCAGCTGTCGCATCCTGCGAAAAATCAACCGGCGAGGCTCGAAAACAAAACACACAGAGCCGCCACTGCGCGTTATTTATCCCAAAATAGGGAAAGGAAACGCTCAGAGAAACCTGGAAAGGAAATGGTCTCGCGACCAGAGAGAAAGGGTAAGGGAGTCGGTTACGCAAGGGGAAGGTATTAGCACCCCTCACGTCCGTCGTACTCGACGGGATCCACGTTCTAAGAAAAGAAAAGGTTGCTAAACATCACACACACACACAGGGAACGCAGGTGGGGTTAGGAGAAACGGGCTCGATAAGGTATCGCACCTCATGCCTACATATCTTGTCTGGAACAAGAATCAGAGCCACTGTAGTTCGGCTTACGCACGCCAAACAACACAAAACATACAAACAAGCAAGGGTGGCAAACATGGAGCCCGACAACCACTTGATGGAATTATGTCGGCATCCGAACCTAAACACACTCAAAACGGCAAACGTGGAGCCCGACTGCCAATCACTGGGCTTACGTCGGCATCCGAACCAAAGCATACAGTCAGATAACAAGTAAACACACGCAAAAAAGAAAAAGGTTGCCCGGAGTGGTCTCGCACGACCACCTGCCTACATACCTTGTCTGGAACAAGGATCAGGGCGATGTAGTTCCCCTGAAAGGGACTGAATTGCTAACCAGAAACCGGGGAAAGACACACTACTAGGGAGCTGGACTCGAGCCTAGTGTTGTCATGCATCGTTACCCTAAGTTCAGTTTTCTATCCTACTTGCATAAGCAAACTACTCCTATCCAGGAAAGAAGCAAGCACACAAGCATACAGAATAATAAGCATACATCAAATGAGAACAAGCATCTCAAACAAGCATGTCAATCAGATATCCACATAGCACGCACTATAGCCAAACAAGGGGGCTCAATCAATAGGTTTGACTGCCGAAGCGAGTCGTCTGTACGGGCTGTGTTTGCTCTTAACCTTGCCATTACGAGGCTAAGGTGAAGCAGATGAAAGGATGAAGTGAGGATCAGACCTCACAGCTCTTATCCCTAACCAGGGAGAGCTTCTGACAAATGAGCATGGGTCCAGAATGGGGGAACCCTTCTATACTCAGAGACTCTGACACAATGTGCACTGCACGGATCTTGGGCTTATGATCTCAATGCTACAACCATGTAATGGGAGCAAGGAGAAGACTCAACTGAATAGTGGGGGGTAGACTGCATACCCCTACCTTCCACCAATTGCCTTGATTAAGGACTTTACCTGCTTAGGCACAAAATTAAACAATCACAATCATCGCCTCTTAAGGAGGACTTCCGACATTTATTTGCCCGGCCCAGTAACAGCCGGGTCTCCAGACTACATGAAGTTAGGAAGTTATACCTCAATGCAAGTTGCTTAAGCAAAGCAAAGCAAAAGTTCACAAGGAACTGAGCAACTAAAAGTACCTGGAAACAGTCAAACATAGTTAGTACTCAGACAGACAAACTAAACAGCAAAAGTTCAATCAGTTAATCTATACAGGTCAATGCACAACAAAGCAAGCTCAAAGCTCAATCCCAAGCTTCACAACCTACAAAACAATGTTATGTTAGTATACAAACATCAAACAACATCAATTGCATTTAACTTGATTCATTCTCCATGTGCATTATGCTTTTGATCCTGAAAAATCAAGCAAATATTAGCAACAAGACCACTAGGCTAAGCCTAGGGTCCAAAGGCAAGAAAAATTCCTAAACAGCAAGGTATTCACCAACCAAAGTCAAATTAATGTCAAACAAGAGCAAACACCATTAGTCTCATGTTTATATCATTCATCATGTTCATGTTATGCACAAAACAATTCAAACTAGTTCAAATGAAGCACCAAACATCCAAACAGAACTATTGCATTCAAATCCACATCAAAACAACTTCAAAAATTCTCAAATAAATTACACCTAAACAGGACCTAATCCAGGTATGGCACACCAAATTTCAGCTTAATTGGGCAAAGGTAACTATGTCAATGAAAATCAACAAAAACAGACACAACTATATGCTCCAAATCACAACATCAACATATGCTTCCACTTCAAAAATTCATAACTCAATGAAAACAGTAAAGAAATGAGTGAGACCAAAACTGGGATGTCACATCATGTGTCTATAACTATCATACAAAATTTCATGATCATTCAATACCATATGAGCATTTCACATTGATTCTACCAACCTATGTCACACAAGCTTGCACAATTGACCAACAGAGATGAAAAATGGAAATCAAATTGAAAATGCAATGTAAAATTCCACAAAAATTCACATAACCTCTTAACATGTTAATCAACCATCATGCAAAATTTCACATTAATCCAACAAGTATAGGTCACTCAAAAAAATCCAGCAAATTGACATAATGAGGTGTGACACAAATTGTCACACCTAAGTTCCAAAATTCATAACTCAATGACCAGGTATCAAAAATTCATGAAATTTACATATAAATGAACATCAGCCAGTCAACAATCATCATAAAAATTGTCAAGAATTTATTTTACATTATGTGCATTTTATGAACAAAATGGTAGAATGTATCAAATTTGAACACATGTGAAACAAACCTAAGTCAATCCAAAAATATACCATGCACAACTTTGACCAATAGGTCAAACAAATTCTACACTCAACAACAAAGTCAACACAAAAATTTCCACATTTTTCTGATTTTTTATCAATTTTTTATGAATTATTTAAGGTGTTAATGAATTTTTATGAATTAACTAAATTAATTGAAATTACACAATGGCAAATTCGTAAATAAGTGTGGCGGGAGCGGGAAACACTATATTTGAAAATTCAAACAGATTTTCGGATCAAACTCAACTATCTTCATCGTTTTCATCTCAACTTTTCCCAGAATTTCCAGAATTCGATGATCCATCAACTAACACGAAAATGCACAAGCGTATAACCGTTCGAACCGTCTCACCAAGCACAATCCAAATATCACCTTAATTTTGCCTAAAAGTTCCTAAAACTCATGAATCGAGCAACCTAGGGTTTGGACACGAAACTTAAATTCAAGATTTCTTCCTCTACACTAATCCATTCGCAAAACCAAAAGCATCACAATGCTCTATATGAAACGCACTACATAAAGCATATAACAATTAAGCAAATTATGACATTCGAAAAAATGGAAAACCTGGAATGCAGCGCTGTTCTTGATGTTCTTTGCGTGATTCCACCTCAAACAGTTGAAGAAGGACGATGAGGAAGATGAACAGAAGAGCTATATTCAATTGTAGTAGCTCCTAGCACACGAGATCTTCAAATGCCATGAAGGATGCAAACTTGAACAACCACGAATGGAAGATCCTTTTGATCCAAACTCCCAAAACAGATGGAGTAGAAGATGATTCAAGATCAATGCAAAAGGAACTTCAAAGATTGAGCCAAAATTGATGAAGTTTGATGAATTTGAAGGTTTTGAGTTCTTGGAAATTTTGAGAGAATGAAGAGTTTTTAGATCTGGTTTTTGGTGAAATGATTTTCTGTTATGCTTAGAATGAGATTAGGATTATATACTCAAGCTTAATTACCACTTAATCCATCTAATTAGCCAAATGCATTTGATTAGTGAAATGGTAATTTTTCAAGTGAGGGCAAAATGGGAATTTCCAATGCCAGCTCATTGCCACCTGTTTGACAGCTCACACAACTTCCAAATGCCATGTGTGAGCTGTTGAAACTTGTCTCACTCTCATTGGTTGTGTAATTCTCAATTTCACTATGTATTTGCATTTTGTCCAATTTTACACTTTCATTTTTCAAGCCAAATCTCAAATTACAAGCCTTTGCCAAGAAATGATGATTCCAACAAATTTTAAATGCCATTCATGAGGTGTAGCAAAAATCCCCACTCAAAAATTCCAATTATTTTGAAAGTTGGACAATTTTGCCCTTGGTCCAATTTAACTGTCCAGTTGAAAATTGACTTTTTGCATTGACCACTTTTGGGAAAATCCAATTATTCACCATGAAAGTACATGTCAAATGGAGTTTGTGCATATAAAGAACTTGCAATTTGGACAAACCATGTGGAAATTATGGCCTCCTGATTATGGGTCATTTTTGAATTTCATTGAGCCATAACTTTCCAACCATACATGGGATTTTCAAGTTCTTGGACTTTTTGGAAAGGTGAGAACAAGATCTACAACTTTCATGTTGAATAAATTTTCATTTGAAGCTTCCTTGGACACGTGGCTTTGAGGTCAAAAACTTTCCATTTTTGGAAACTTCAATTACAAGTCACTTTCTATTTTTGGCAGTTTTTGTCCTGACTTGATTTTCTTCATTTTTAAGCTTTGAGATGTCAAATAACACTTGTTCCAACATAAATGAAGTGTATCCAACTCATTTCCACCTCCAAATCCATCAGATCATGTACAGTTGACCACAATTGACTTTTCCAACTGACAGATGAATCTGGCAATGCATAGATCAAATTAAGCCCCAATCTCCAACTGAAATGGCTCAAGGGTGAAACCTTATCCTCAATAAGCACAATACAATCATAGAATGAACCCCATAACCATCATAAACCCCCTCTCCTGATCATGCCCTGATTGGCCCAATGCAACTGATTAGGGTTGACCAGTGGTCAAAACCCTAATCTCAAGGAATGAGCTTCAATGTCCTGATGATAATAAACCATGATGATGATGATGTATCATTGCAATCAAGATGAAGACCAACATCCTTTGAGAATCATGAAACCCTAATTTGAACTACCCCATCCTCAGATGGCCCATGATCAGTCAATAAAACCCTAGGCTTGCACTTTGACTTTCTCATCTTCTGATCAAGACTTGTGAGGATGACTTGCACAATGTAACCACATGATATGAAATATGCAATGCCTAATGACCTAAAAATGATATGCAATATGATTAGCTAGTCCCAAGAGAGGAGGGCAAATTTTGAGGTGTTACATAGAGGAGAAGGAGATGACAAAGATCGTTTTGAAGACCCTAAGTTCATTTTACTATGAACGTATGATCAACAGTGCCCCCAGTGACTTTACTGAAATGGTAAATATGGGGATGAGGCTTGAAGAAGGTGTGCGAGAAGGACGATTGTCAAAGGAGGAGGCATCATCAAGTAAGAGATATGGCAACAGTTTCGGGAAGAAGAAAGACAACGAAGCCAATGCAATTTCTAATGGGAGGCAGAGGAGGCCTCAGAGCAGAAGGAGTCAAACACCCCGTCAACAACATCATTAAGTATCCTCGGTAATTCTAGTATTTTTAAACAGTTAATCAACACCAGTTCAACAACAACCACTTCAACAACAACAACCACAGCAACGAACAAACACCTACAACAACAACAACAATACCAACAATCATCATCAGCCAAATTTTGAGAGGAAGAAGGTCTCTTTTGACCTGATTCCTATGATATACGCAGAGCTTTATCCATCTTTGGTTCTCAAGAACCTACTCCAACCAAGAAACCCTCCATAAATTCCAGAACCACTTCCATGGTGGTACAAGCCTGAACTCTGATGTGCTTTTCATCAAGGAGCGCTTGGACATGACATTGAGAACTGCTATCCGCTCAAGTATGAAGTTCAAAAGCTGATAAAGAGTGGAATGGTGTCCTTTGAGGACGGAGCACCGAACGTGAAAGCAAATCCACTGCCCGCTCATGGGAATTCATTAGTTAACATGGTGGATGGTTATCCTGGGGAGTACAAGATATATGATGTCCGTTTTATCCGGAGGTCCTTAGTGGCGATGCATAAGGACATTTGTATGGTGAGTGATTGTGAGCATGACCATGACGGTTGTGTTATCTGCAGTGTCAACCCGAGAGGTTGTGTGATAGTGAAAAGGGACATCCAGCGGTTGATGGATGAAGGCATGATTAAAATCTTCCAATCTCGTCACTTAGGTGACGATGTGAATGTCATATTACCCGTTTTCAAGAATCCAGAAAGAGTAGTCATTCAGTACGACAGCAGTAATAGTAACAATATCAGTCAAAGATCAGTATTGTCGTTGGTCATACGGTTAGCGGGTCCAGTCTCGTATTTATCCGATAAGGTTGTTCCGTATCAGTACAATGCAACAATGTTGAAGGATGGTCAAGAGGTTCCATTGCCTACAAATAGCTCTGTATTGAGCATTGCTGATGTTACTAAGGTGACCCGTAGCGGTCGAGTTTTTGGGCAGGTGTTCGCAAAAGGTTTAGAAGAATTAACTGTCAGTAAGAAAGTGGAAGTGCCTGTTGTAGATCCGGTTAGTGCTTCAAAGTGTCAGACTGGTGAATCCAGCAATTTGAAGGCTAATCATGATGATGAGGTACTTCGTTTGATCAAGAAAAGTGAGTTCAATGTGGTGAAGCAGCTGCTCCAAACCCCCTCAAAAATTTCAGTATTGTCTCTGCTCATGAATTCAAAAGCGCACAAAGAAGCACTGAAAAGAGTTCTAGAGCAGGCATTTGTGGAACATGATGTTACGGTGGATCAGTTTGATCATATTGTAGCTAACATCACTTCCTGCAACAATCTTAGCTTCTGTGATGAAGAACTCCCTGAGGAGGGTAGGAATCATAACTTAGCTTTGCATATCTCTATGAATTGCAAAGATGATGCTTTGTCCAATGTGCTTGTTGACACCAAATCATCGTTGAATGTGCTGCCAAAGTCAACATTGTCAAAGTTGTCATATCAAGGAGCGCTCATGAGGTATAGCGGTGTAATCGTCAAAGCTTTTGATGGTTCATGCAAAACAGTGATAGGTGAAGTGGACCTTCCATTGAAAATAGATCCGAGTGATTTTCATATTACTTTTCAAGTAATGGATATCCACCCGGCCTACAATTGTCTGTTGGGAAGGCCATTGATCCATGAGGCGGGAGCAGTTACCTCCACATTGCATCAGAAGCTTAAATTTGTCAAGAATGGAAAGCTTGTTATCGTTGGAGGGGAAAAGGCGTTGTTGGTTAGCCACCTGTCATCTTTCTCTTACGTTGAAGTTGAGGATGAGGTTGGAACTCTGTTCCAAGCCTTATCTATTGCTGCTGAAAAGAGAGTTGGGGAACCTATGTCCTCATTGAAAGATGCAAGGAAGATTGTTGAAGAAGGTAATGTTGATCAGTGGGGGCGCATGGTAGAGGTCTCCGACAACAAAGGTAGAACCAGTCTGGGCTTTCAACAAGGTTCATCAACTACTAGATCTGAGGATATGCAACTTAGCTTCCATAGCGGAGGGTTCATTCATGACAATGAACAACACTTACCTGATGTGCTAGAGGATGACGAAGAGGAAGACTGCACCAATTTTGTGACGCATGGAAAGGCTTGCAACAATTGGACTACTGTTGACATTCCTGTTATTTTGCATCGACCTAAGTAATTGCTTTTATATGTTTTAAAAATCCTTATCCTATGCCTAAGGGAGAAGTCAACATTGTTGGGCATTTTAAATTTGATAATCAATAAAATTAATTATATTCATTCACATCTATGATGTTTTGTTTTTACTTTTTGCTTTATTCTGAAAATGGTAATCACAAAAAACATAAATAAACAATATAATTGTCCATCTGCATATTATTTGGTCACAAATTCACTTCTCTAAAATCAAAATATCAAATCATTATGCAGGTTGGTTTCTAACCCCATTGAATACAATGATCCTTCTCCTTCTCCAAATTTTAAATTCCCTGTGTTTGAGGCTGAGGAGGAAACTGATGAAGAAGTGAGTGATGAATTTTCTCGTCTTCTTGAGCATGATGAAAAAGCCATTCAATCACTCGAATAGTAGATTGAGTTAGTCAACTTGGGTTCCGAAGATGATGTGAAGGAAGTCAAGATTGGGTCTCGATTGTGTCCAGATGTTAAGAAGGGGTTAATTGATCTTCTCCGAGAGTATTCAGACGTGTTTGCTTGGTCCTATCAAGACATGAATGGTTTGGATTCTGAGATTGTGGAGTGATAACACTGAAATTTACTGTATTTTTGACTCTGATTCCACATGCATTCTAGTTGTTTTATTATCATTTTGTTATGTTATTTCTATATTTTCCTTTGTTTTCAGGTTTTTACTTTAATCGGAGCCCCGATCGAGAAAAGGAGTGAAAAAGAGCTAAAAACCCTAAAATTCAGCATTTTGTACTTGTGGCCTACCCCATGGTTTGCGCCATAGACCCTGCCATGACGTGTCCAAGCTCAACTTCCCTCAACTTCCACGTTCCCCATTACTTCCACTAAGGCGCCTCATTTTGTGCTTGTGGCGGGCGCCATGGCCTTGTGGCGGGCGCCACAAGAGGAAAGTTTTTCCCTCCCATTTTCAAGTTGAATGGCATCCTTGTCATTTCCATCTTTTTACTTGCTTATAAATAGAAACTCGAAATCACTTTTACAATCATCCAAACTTAGAGCAGAGGCAAACTCATAGCAACTTTGTTTCACTTAGGCATATATTCAGTATTATAAAGTGGTAATCGCTTCGTATTGGAGTGTTACCACAATTGTGTATTCGAGTCTGTGATAGAGTCTGTAATCGAGTTTGGAGCACTTTGGAAGGAAGTTAATCCTGCCGCCATTTTCATTTCCGATTTGCAATTTATTCAACCCTCCGATTGAAGCAGGTTTTTATTACTTGTCTTTATCTTATTTATTTTCCCGCACTCTCTTTACTTTATTTATTTTCCTCGCACTCGCTGTAAATTATTTATTTCCTCGCACTCGCTTTAAATTATTTATTTCCTCGCACTCGCTTTACTTTTATTTATTTCCTCGCACTCGCTTTAAATTATTTATTTCCTCGCACTCGTTTTAAATTATTTATTTTCCGCACTCGCACTACTTTTATTTATTTCTCGCACTCGCACTACTTTTATTTACTTTCCGCACTCGCACTACTTTTATTTAAATTAATGCACTTTTACTTTACCATGTCTAACTAAATCTATAAGGTTAGAATGTAAGAATCGTAATTGAACCGATAATCCGTACAATTGTTCGTAGAAGCACTTAAGGGCTATTTTAACTTTCAACTTAAGTTTTCCCGCACTTCAATTCCGTTGGGTAAGATCGAAAGCCGTCCAACGTCTTTTTAAACTTAATTGTTTTTAACTATTTCAAAAACAGCGAAAGCGCTTTGTTTAGTTCATTATGAGATTTTAACATTAAGAAGAAAAGAGATTTTAAAACTATTTTCGGACGCGTTTATAAGTTTAGAGTTTGGTTCGTAAGAACCTCTTTTGGTTAAGAAATCCAGGTTATAATACTTTTCAACTTAGTCAAGATACTATATTTCTTAAAAATAGGTTTACTACTCTAACGCAATGCGCGCCTTTTTATAAGTGACAATAAGAGGGTTTGATTAGGGAGTACAACTCGGTTCTGAATACGCGAAAGCGACAGTTCCCGTTAAATTAGTTCTTTTCAAAGTAGGAAACATTGCCCATAAGTAGCTCTATTAGCAAGTACTTGGATTATTAATTGATTACGTGAATTACATTCGACCCTGTCTTTATTAATTAATCTTTATTCAACACTTTACTTTTCATTACACACTCCAAAAACACCTATTTTGATTTCCTTTGATAAACACCATTACAATAGATAACGATAGATTGACACTTGGTCTCTGTGGATTCGACAATCTTTTATATTACTCTGACGCGTTCGTATACTTGCGAAACACCGCATCATGGAGCATAGATTGTCGTTAAAGCCAGAAATCCCGCCAGTCAAGCAGAAGTTGAGAAGAACACATCCTGATATGGTTGTGAAGATTAAAGAAGAAGTGCAGAAACAGATTAATGTTGGTTTCCTTGTGACCGCTGAGTATCCGCAATGGGTGGCCAATATTGTGCATGTGCCGAAGAAATATGGAAAAGTCTGCATGTGTGTCGACTATAGAGATTTTAATAAAACCAGTTCGAAAGATGATTTCCCTCTGCCACACATTGATATGTTGGTAGACAATACTGCTAAATTCAAAGTCTTTTCGTTTATGGATGGATTTTCCGGGTATAATCAGATCAAGATGGCACCCGAAGATATGGAGAAGACCACATTCATTACACCTTGGGGAACATTCTGTTATAGAGTGATGCCTTTCGGTTTAAAGAATGCTGGTGCAACTTACCAAAGAGCAATGACTACTCTTTTTCATGATATGATGCGTAAAGAGATTGAGGTCTATGTCAATGACATGATTGCTAAATCGATTTATGAAGAAGGACATGTTGAGCATTTGTTGAAGCTATTCCAGCATTTGAGGAAGTATAAACTCCGCTTGAATCCCAATAAGTGTATTTTTGGTGTTCGTTCTGGTAGGTTGTTGGGCTTTATTGTCAGCGAGAAGGGTATTGAAGTTGATCCTTCCAAGGTCAAAGAAATACAAGAGATGCTTGCGCCCAAAACTGAGAAGCAAGTCAGAGGTTTTCTCGGCCGCTTGAATTATATCTCAAGATTTATTTCACACATGACTGCCACATGTGCGCCTATATTCAAGCTTCTTCGGAAATATCAATCTTGTGATTGGACCGAAGATTGCCAGAAAGCTTTTGACAGTATCAAAGAATATCTGCTTGAACCTCTGATTTTGTCTCCTCCTATTGAAGGAAGACCGTTAATCATGTATTTGATTGTGCTTGAAGATAGTATGGGTTGTGTTCTTGGTCAGCAAGATAAGACTCAAAAGAAAGAATTTGCGATTTACTACCTAAGTAAGAAGTTCACCGACTGTGAGACTCGGTATTCTATGCTTGAAAAAACTTGTTGTGCATTGGCTTGGGCTGCTAAGCGTCTGCGTCAGTATATGTTAAATCATACCACTTGGTTGATATCCAAAATGGATCCAATCAAGTATATATTTAAGAAGCCTACTTTAACTGGGAGGATTGCCCGTTGGCAGATGTTGTTATCAGAGTATGATATCGAATACCGATCTCAAAAAGAGATCAAAGGTAGTGTCTTGGCTGACCATTTGGCTCACCAACCGATTGAAGATTACCAGTCAGTACAGTATGACTTTCCTGATGAAGAGATCTTATATTTGAAAATGAAAGATTGTGACGAACCATTGCTCGAAGAATGGCCAGAACCTGGTTCCCGTTGGGGCATGATATTTGATGGAGCTGTTAATCAATATGGTAATGGCATTAGGGCCGTGATTATTACTCCTTAAGGCACGCATTTACCATTTATAGCTAGTTTAACTTTCAAGTGTACAAACAACATGGCAGAATACGAAGCTTGAATTATGGGGCTTGAAGAGACCATTGATCTCAGAATCAAATACTTAGATGTCTTCGGAGATTCCGCTTTGGTCGTGAGCCAAATCAAAGGTGAATGGGAGACGAATCAACCCGATTTGATACCATATAGAGACTATGCGAGGAGGATTTCAACTTTCTTTACAAAGGTTGAGTTTCATCATATCCCTCGAGATGAGAACCGGATGGCAGATGCTCTTGCAACATTGGCGTCAATGATCATAGTAAAGTATTGGAATGAGGTTCTTAATTTGACTGTGATGCTTCTTGATAGGCCAGCTCATGTGTTTGCTGTTGAAGAGGTCAAAGACGAGAAGCCGTGGTATTATGATGTCAAGTGTTTCCTCCAAAGTCAGATTTACCAATCTGGGGCATCTTTGAAAGATAAGAAGACTTTGAGAAGATTAGCAGGTAATTTCTACCTAAATGGTGATATATTGTACAAGAGAAACTTCGATATGGTTTTGCTCAGATGTGTGGATAGATACGAAGTAGACCTATTGATGAATGAAGTCCATGAAGGTTCTTTTGGTACTCATTCCAATGGACATGCAATTGCAAAGAAGATGTTGAGAGCAGGTTACTATTGCCTGACAATGGAATCTGACTGTTGCAAGTTTGTAAAGAAATGTCACAAGTGTCAAATTTATGCTGATAAGATTCATGTTCCTCTGACACTGTTGAATGTTATTTCCTCCCCATGGCCTTTCTCCATGTGGGGAATTGATATGATTGGCATGATTGAGCCCAAAGCTTCGAATGGACATCGTTTCATGTTGGTGGCAATAAACTACTTCACAAAATGGGTTGAAGCGGCATCATATGCAAATGTAACCAAGCAAGTCGTTGTAAGGTTTATCAAGAATCAGATTATATGTCGTTATGGTGTGCCAAGTAAGATCATTACGGATAATGGATCGAACTTGAACAATAATATGGTGGAAGCTCTTTGCAAAGAATTCAAGATTGCACATCATAATTCTTCTCCCTATAGACCTAAGATGAATGGGGTTGTTCAAGCTACAAACAAGAACATCAAGAAGATTATTCAGAAGATGGTTGTGACGTATAAGGATTGGCATGATATGCTCCCATTTGCTTTGCATGGGTATCGTACATCCATCCGCACTTCAACATAGGTAACCCCTTTCTCTCTTGTTTATGGTAAGGAAGTAGTGCTCCCCGTAGAGGTTGAGATTCCATCATTGTGTGTGCTCATGGAAGCCAAGTCGACTGAGGCTGAATGGTGTCAGACCAGGTATGATCAGTTGAATTTGATTGAAGAGAAGAGATTGACTGCCATGTGCCATGGTTAGTTATATCAGCAAAGGATGAAGAAAGCTTTTGATAAGAAGGTTAGACCTCGGGTATTTAGGGAAGGTGACTTTGTGCTCAAGAAGATTTTATCTTTCAAACCAGACTCTAGGGGAAAATGTACTCCTAATTATGAAGGACCATATGTTGTCAAGAGAGCCTTCTCAGATGGTGCTTTGATTCTTACAACCATGGATGGTGAAGAGTTTACTCGTCTTATGAACACAGATGCATTCAAGGAATACTTCACCTAAAAAAAGAAAAGAATAACTCGCTAAGTTGAAAACTCGAAAGAGCGGCTTAGGAAAAAATGAGCGTCTCGGTGGATTGAAAACCTGAAAGGGCGATCCATGCAAAAGTTAGAGACATAAAACAGAAAATTTATCCCGATAAGTTGAGTACCCCTGGGCAACTTATGCAGAAATTAGGGATTATGGCAAGTAACTGCACTTTGCTAATCTTCCAATGTTGGAGAAACTTTGTTGAGCACAAGGGTTGACATCAATTCATCATCCTCAATAGCGGCCAAAAGCACAGCGGATATCAAGAGTTGGTAGAAGGATTGGTGGTCAATTGTATTCAATGTAACCTTTTTCCATGTAAATTACCATTTTCAACTTTGTGAAGATCTATGGAGTCTTGTTATTTACAGACTACCATTCTATTAAATAAAGTTGAGCTTTTATCCAATTGTTTCCACTCTTATTTACTTCAGCCAAATGGTTTTAAATTTTATTATGATCATTTTTGAAATTAAATTTTTTAATCAAAATCATTTTCTTAAACATATAAAAGTAAGAATTTTAAAGCAATTAAAAATAAATATCAACATCATTTTGAAAAAACAGCAAGTCCTAAGTGTGAAGCATTAATGGTCCACCCGAGCAGTTAACTCTTCGGGTATCCCCAGCCGAGTTGGTTGATTCAATTCCCATGCGAAGTGTTTGTTTTTCCAGTGGAGTTTGTGTATTCCTCAGCAGGGTTGGTATTTGTTACCCAGCCAGTTTTGATCTCCAGTAGAGTAAGGATGATTTCCTCAGCAGTTCGCATGATTGCGGTAGAACTTTGGTTTCCTCACCAATCGCCACCAGACTCGCTCCCAGTCAGAGTTTCCTCCTGGTTTTTGAGCAGCTATTTGTGTTTATCCTCTGCATGGTTGTCTCCCATTTGATATGGTGTGAACATAAAATTCCCTGGAGATTCGATAACGTTTCCTTTCCTCATCAGATCTCCTCCTTCCCTAGCTAGGGTTGAGCCTTTGGGATGTTGATCTCTCTTTTCTCTGGTAGTTGTCTCCCTCTTTTATGGATTGACCGAGGATCGTATTGATGATTCAAATTTGCGACACCTTTGTACCCTTTGTGATCGTTTTGTCAGCATAATCATCATATATACATATACATATACATATATACACTCATATAATTTCATAATTGCATAATTGTATCATCATATTTGTTGATTCATTGTTTGAGATTCTTATTCTCCGTTATGGAGGTACTTTATCCCCATACAAATTTGGCATCTGTCCTCCTTCAATTGTAGAGTGTCGGCCCCTTAAGTAGAAAAACTTTAACCTTTCTCCTTTTCCCTTGAGTTATATCCTCATTGGGTTAAGTCTTGATTGATCGTTTCTTTCTAGCTCTTGCCTAGATAGATGCTTTGGGTCTCCTAAGAGTTTATTACCCAGTAACTGGTAATATTCTTCTTAGTTTACAGTTTGTTACTTCTTGCCCAATACCCGGCAAAAGTACCCCTGTGGATTCGTTGTTCCCCAGAAGTATATCCTTGATATGTTCATCCCAACCAGTGACGAATATTTTTCCCTTCTTTGAGTCTATCCTTGATAGGTTCATCCTAACTGATGACAGATATTCTCATTGTTGGTATTCTACCCAGTAAAAAGGTAGTTGTAATCCCTATTTTTGTTCCCCATAGAGTAAATCATTGATATGTTCATCCTAACCGATGACGGGTTTCCTTCTCTTTGTGGTCTTCTGCCCAGTAACAGGGAGTTGTAAATCCTACTTTCCCTCTGTAGAGTTTATCCTTGATATGTTCACTTTAACCAGTGACGGATACTCTCTCTTTTGGTATTTTATCTAGCAACTGATAGATGTAATTCCTATTTTGCTCCTCAACAGAGTCTATCCTTGATATGTTCATCCTAACCGGTGACAAATTTTCTCTTTGTTGGTCTTCTATCCAGCATTCGATAGATGTAATTCCTACTTTTTGCTCAGTTGGTTTATCCTTAATATGTTCATCTTAACCGATGACGGATATCCTCCTTGACATCCCAGGCAAGTCTATCCTTGATATGTTCATCTTAACCGATGATGGGTTTTCTTTCCTTTTGAGTCTATCCTTGATATGTTCACCCTAACTGGTGACGTATATTCTCATCTTTGGTCTTCTTCCCAGTAACTGGTAGTTCTAAATCCTATTTTCCACAGTTTTCCCCAGCAGGGCTATTCTTACCCAGTAACCGATAATGAATACTCCCTCCTGGTGGTTCCCAGTGAGTCATCCTTGATATGTTCATCCTAACCGGTGATGGATGTCCTCTCTGTCAGATCTTTATTATCTCCTTACCCAGTAACAGGTAGTAGATAGTAGATTTCTGCTCCTCCTGTGTTGAAGTTTACTTTTCTCCCAGTTGAGTTGAGTGCGTATTTCCTTAGTGAAATCGCTTTTCCTGCATGATTCAAGTACTTCAATTTTGTTCTGATCTACTTGTATCCCCCGCAGATGTCTTGTTTCCCTGGCTAAGTCTTTCCATATTTATGGAATTCCTCTAGTTCCCCAACAGTTTTAAGTCGTAGCCTGACCTATGCATAACCCTTTTATCCCCTCAGAGTCTTTGTCTCCCCAGCGAGTTTTTCTTATGGAATGCATTATGCTCCTGTGGATATTCGGTCTCTCTGATTTCATTTCCTTTGTGGCCATATTTCCCAACAAAGAATTTGCTTTTACATTCATATCATATGCATCATGAGGTCTCTTAAGGACCAAAATTTGTTTCTATATGTTGTTATTTAAGCCCATTCTACTGAGTTGATACGGAAATTTTTAACCTTCACCTCCTCAGTTAGAATGCCCTTAAATAGGGGCAGCTGTAAGACCCCAATTTTGACCCTAAGATCCCTCATGCAATTTCATCATATGCATTAGCATTGGGATCATACCTTGGAATTCTCCTTATCTTTCTTTCATTGGATTTGTTTTGGGAGAGATCACCAAGCACCATGTGATTGTATCATACTTGTATATTATCATTTTACTAACCAAAATACCAAAAATTTGTCTTTGCATTTGCCTAACTCTTTTGTAGGTAGGGCATGATCCTCATTGATCTATCAAGTTTATATTTAGGGTTTAAGACCCTCATGACTGAGAGCATAACCAAGGAATGGTCCACAATTGTCTCAAAGCATCATATATGAGTCACAATGATCTCTACATGTTATTTTGATCAAGTATTCTTCAAGAGTTTGGAGGTGATTTGCCTTGGAAACCCTAGTTTAACTGGGTATCTTGGGTAACTTCTTCAACAAGCTATCTCACCAATTCATCAAATTTCTCAAGGGACACTTAAAAATTCATCATATTATGCATATATGATCTACCATGAGCCTAGAAAGTCAATAGAATTGAAGGTTAGCAAGTTGGTTGATGGTAGTTGGCCAGATGAATTAATCTGATCAAAACTAGGTCTCCCTAGACCCTATCTCCTACAATTTTCACCATATTAAAATGATTCCAAGCGAAAAGTTACTCTAAATGACATTCCAAACAACTTTCATGTTGATACCTAGAACTAGTTTTGCTTGGAAAATCATTTTCTATGTTGAAACATTATAGGTCATTTTGTCTAAATCCTAATTTGAAAAAGTCAACTTCCCAAGGCCATAACTTGCTCAATTTTTATGAGATGAAATATTTCCAAGTTGAACAATTAAATTCAATATGTCTAATTCAACTTTTATGTTTGGAGTGAAGACTAATTCAATTTCTATGAGCATGTGATATGAGGATACATTATAGGTCATTTTTGACCTATACCATTGAACAAGTGATTTTCCTCAACTTCAAAAATGCATAACTCTATCATTCTAAATCCAAATGACATGAAATTTATTACCAGTTTGAAGGTATTTGAAATATCTACAACTTTTATGCCGACACTTTTCTCATTTGAAGCTCACATAAAAAGTTAAGCAAGGTGGAATATTGAGATATATGACTTAACACTTAGAAAAAATTTCAACATGTTGAAATTTCCAAACTTCCACCTCAAAACTCACCATGATCCAAGTTCCAAATGAAAACGTGTCCAACATCAAAGTTGTTCCCCTTGATCTAAGCTCTCCAAAGAGTCCTATTTCATGTATTTTGGATGAGCTTTGTTAGGGTTGTGGATGGTCCTAACAGGTCTGCATCATTGGAGAAAATCAAATGTCCAAAACTCCATTTCACATTGCCTTGCCATTCAAGCATGATTTGAACTTCAATACAGTTGCAATTGGATCAAAATGGATTGCTTCATGGGCATGTACACGCCCATGCAAGATTGTACATCACCTTGCCAAATTTAGCAAATTTTCAAGTGTGGAATTATCAATCCCAAATGCTATAAATACAAGGCCTCTGAGCTCATTTGAAACACACCTTGCGCGCCAGCTTTGCCCCCCAATTCAAACCCTCACCATTCAAAGGAAAACCTGGGAATTTTCAACTTGAAAATTGAGTTTGAATCTCACTATTTGGAGATTCAAAAACTCCAGGATCCAAAGCTTTGTACCATTGCCAAACCACTTCTACAAGCTCCTCGAGTGTGATCAAGTCAAGTTTGAAGCAAGCAAGATCCATTTCTGCACAACATTGAAGATAATTTTCAGAAATCTTCTTCTCTTCGATTCTCATTCAATTCTCATTAATTCTCTTGGATCTTTGGTTGTCTGAAGTCCTACCAATGTAGGCAAGAAGATTGAGTTGCTTTGGGTTAAATTGAAGCAACTCAGTTGACACACCTCAAAATTCAACTCCTCATATCTTTCTATATATTTTGAGTTAGTTGAAATTGAGGTCAGATTCATGCTCTACGCTATTTTTTATTTTAGATCATGTCCTTCTTTTTCATTTTTGTGATGGTGATGAGTGAACCAGTTCGGTGGATCTCGCCTGAGAAGGTGACCAGAGGTCCAGCGCCATTGGTGTGTTGGACAGGTTCTGAGCCATTGATCTGATTTAAATTGTTTTAATCTCAAGCGTTGGTTGTGATTACCACGTGTGTGGCGCGTTGACTGAGTTCCACCATGGAACGCGTGTTTTCATCCACTTGATATGCCACCTCAATTAATGAGGGAGATCAAGTGGTCCACGTTTTTTTGATTTTTTTATTTCTATTTTATTTCCTTTGATTTTCATTAATTCATATTAATTTTAATATTGATCCCAAAAATATGAGAGTTTCACCAAAAAAATTTAAATAAATTCCTCTTTCATATTTTGAATTAAAATTATTTTTTGGATCATTATTAATATTTTTCATGATTCAATTGATTTTGTGAATATTTTTAATTGTTTAAAAATACTTTTAAGTTTCCAAAAAAATTGAAATTTTTTCTCTAAGGTCCTTTGACCTTGTTTGACCTATGATAAATCTCATGGCCATTTCTTTGGTGTTTTGATGAGGTTTTAGGAAATTTGACAAACCATATTTAATATAATGTATTATTTTTAGTATTTTTAAATTGAATAAATGCCAAATAATTGTGTTGAGCTATTTTGATGGTTTGTATAAGTTTGACTTGTGTTGTTGGGCCTTGGTCAAGGTTTATTTGACTTTGCTAGGTTAAGATAATTGGATTTAGGGGATTGATGGAATGTACATTCCATCTCCCAAAATGAATGAATGATCTTAATTTGGTAAAATTACTCCTTTGACCAATTTGAGTTTTGATCCATTCCTTCCCTCTTCATCTAATCCCCCTTCTTTATGCATCCATTTCATTTGGTCTATGATATCTCTAAATTCTAAGGCTAGTTGATTGCAAAATCAACATAAGTATGGGTGAGATTAGGCCATCTCTTTTGCATATTCTTTTGTGTGTGGTATGTTTCATGACCATAGTCCATTATACTATGTCTCTAACATGCATTAACACCAAAATTCTATTGCCCGACCTTAAATAGTTATGACATCTATATAAGTCCAATTATGATTGCTTAACATAACGCTAAATTTTTGACACAAAAAGGCATAGCATTCTAGTTAGTGAGATTATAAGTCTCCCTCTTTCATGGTATTGTGTGGAAACTTGGCCTTTTTTCTTTCCTTTGGAAGATGTCTTGGTTCAAGGATCGATGCTTGTGATAAGTGGGTTGAGTATTCTCCAAAGATTGACTTAAAATGAAAAGCAAAAGCAAAAACAATACTAACTTCTAACTCATTAATAATTAACATTTAATTTCAATTCATTTACTTTAATGCAATTTAATTTCAAGTCTTTATTCATTTGCCATTATTCATACCATTCTAATTGTTTATGTTAATGTCATTTTCACTTTGTCCACTTGGACGATATTGTGTGATATATCTTGTTTGTGTATATTTTGTTTGCTTGTGTGGTCTTTGACCATTAATGTACATAATAAGAAACAAAAAACCCTAAAAAACTTTTGTGTGGACTGTTGGTTTGATCTTGGACAATTGGACTTAGAATCTAGGCAACATCCCTATGCAAATGGACTTGGCCAATGCCAACTTTCATGAAACCAAGTGCTTGCTATGTGAAACTTCCTCTGATACATCATTGGAGATCCCTTTGAGTTCATCTGCAACATGATCATTATGAAGCTGTTATTTTGAACCTATGCCTTATGACTTTGTGGAAATCATCTACTACATGGGCAAATTTGGAGAAGATCATGGAGTGGCTAAGCTTGGATGTGGCTATCTTTATTTGATGCCTTGCTCTTCAAGATGGAAATATTGTGCATTGTTTATTGTTTGATTCTAAATATCCAAGGGAATTTGGGTTTCTATATGACATTTTTGTTTATTGGATTGCTACCTATTGATCAGATCTTTTCAACTCTTAACTTTTAATTTTGTACTTAGGATTAGTCTCTTCATCTCCTCTCCACTTCTTCAATTTCAAAATCTCTCCCTCCTTTTAAAAAATATTCTTTGCTTGTACTAGTTTTTCTAAACTTTGACCACTTTGCAAACTAGAAACTTTGGCCTTATGCCATTGCATTTTAAAACTTCTTTTCTTAATCAAACTTGTAAATAAACCTAATTATACTTGACCTAAACTTTCAAAAGCCAAAAATAACTAACCCGTTCAATCCATTTTTAGGCCTTTGTGCCTTTCAAACTTAATTTTTGTTAAAAAGCAATGCATCCACTTTGAAATTTATACCACGAACTACGAGGTTTTGATCCCTCATTTTTATGTTGGTACGTAGGCACAAGTCTGAAGGTATTGTCAAACACAAAAATATAATTAATGAATTCTTTTCTCATCCCCCACTTTATTTGTTTGTAAACATCATTTTGTACAAAATACATATGCACACAAAAAGGGATCCCTAGGAGTACCTAAGACACTTTGGGTGCTAACACCTTCCCTTTGTGTAACCAACCTCCTTACCTGTAATCTCTGGCATTTTATTAGTTTTGATTTAAAAACTTCTTACTTTTCCCTATTTCCCTTGGAAACAATAAAAGCGTGGTGGCGACTCTTGTTATTTGATGTCTAGCTTATCCATAGCTTATCCATACCCAAGATTCATTGAGTTTGATGAGACCTATGATCAAAACAAGCATGATCCAAGGCCAACATAAGTCAACAAAGGTCAAAACAAATATAAAATGCATAAAAAAAAATTTAAAATGAATTTTAAAAGGGAAATAAAAGAGAAAATCCATAAAGTCCTTCAAAACACCAAATATATGGCCAAGAAAATTATGGAAGGTTGAAAATAAAATAAGAAGTATAAAATAATTTTTTCAGAATTTTTAAATGCATAAAAGTATTTTTAAACCAATTAAAATAAAAGAAAAAAGAGAAAATTCAAGAAAAATAGAAAATCGAGAAAATAAAATGTTGAAAAATAAAAAATAGATGAAGAAAAATAAAAGGGAACCTGGTTTTTTATTTTTCAACATTTTATTTTCTTGAGAATCGCTAAATCTTTCATACCCTAAGATCCTACATATTATTTGCATCCTTGCATATAAACAATATTACATCTTGGTCATCTATCTCTCATTTTTGGGACTTGCCTTTTGTAGGGATCATCAAGCACCTCTTTCTTGGTGTTTTACCTTTTGTGTTTATATGTTCATTGCTTATCTAACCACTAATCAAAATAGCTAAAATATTTTTTGTGTTCTTTAAGGTTATTGTGCAAGGTAGGGCTAGGTTTGGTTCCTTAACAAAGTGTGCTCAACCATTGGTTCTCAAGGGGATTATATCTCAAGCATGATCTCTAAGACTCTCAAACACCTTTCAATTTCATTTTGATCAAGAGTACCTCAAAGTTTTGTGGTTTGCTTCTCAAGAAAAATCAAAGGTTCATGTGTTTATTTCCATGCCTTCTTCAACAAGTTACTTCAAACTTTGAGCAATTCAATCAAAATAAATTCAAGGAAACCTTACTTTGAGTTCATATGATCATCCATGTACCTTTAAATGCAAGAAAAGTTCAAGTGCATAAGTTTATTCCAAGATGTTTGACCAAAAAGTCAATATTTGAAGTCAAAGTTCAAAGGATCACAACTCCTTTAATTATCAATATTTTTGAATGCTTCTTTTAAAATATGACTCTTCTCAATATCCTATATAACTTATATTTACATGACAAGAGCCAATTATGCTTGGAGGATCATCAAAAGTTTGAAGACAATATAGGTCATTTGTGGACTTAGTAAATTTTGACCTATTTTCAAAAGACTCTTTCTCAACTTTCAAGATTTATAACTTATTCAATTTTCAATATTTAAGGATGATTCTTTTTTCATAATATCTTTTGTGATGCCCTCTACAAGTTTTATTCAAAAATCAAAGTCAAATTATGCTTGGAAGGCCATGAAATTCTTTGAGACATTATAAGTCATTTTCAACCACTTGGGACTTAGAATTTTATAAGTTACATAACCAAGTTTTTGTGCCAACTTTAATATGCTACAACTTTGCGCTCAAGCATCCAAATGAAACCTTTCTTGGCACATTATAATCTTTATTATGATGTCAACACATTTCAAAAAGAATAGGATCAAAAAGCCTTTTGAGTAAGATTCCCCATTGAGTTGAACATGGTGACTTGAAACTAAAGAAATCACCATGGTACGAATTCGAACTTCACTAATTCTTAATTACAAGCCAAATTACACGTGTTTAGACCTAAACATGTTTAATCAAGTCTCCAGAAGTTAATTAACCCTTGAAATACATTATTTGACTGAGTTTTAATGGATTGTAAGTCACACTTTCCACACATTCTGATCAAATTTGTTTTGCACGAACTAAGCTTGATTCTACACGTATTTGGGTCCAAACACATTCCTTATAGATAAAGGAATCTATTGCATTCATTTACAAGCTTTTGAGAGCGAAGAAATCCTTGCTTCACTCTGAAATTTTTCCAGAAAATTAAACTATTGTTTTTTGAATTCCATCTTGTTTCAATATAATTTCTTGATTCCATTAGAACCTTCGGTCTTCTATGAAGCTTTTGCAACAATTCCCAAGCTCCAAGACCTCCTGAAGTGCTCTAATAGACCGAGCTTCATCAACTTCTGATCACCATTTGGACAAGGTAGTTTTGAGAATCATTTGAACTCAATCAAGTTACCACAATGTAGTCATTCACTCTCTGATGCTTATCTGGTGTTGCTTGATCGTGTCCATCATCTAATTTTATTTTCTATGGCTTGCTTGGTTCTGAAACTTCTCTTAAATTCCCCATACCCAGTTTAGATAAATGAATTTGGAGCATGAGGTTGAATTCATGATGAGGAGGCGATCACATTGACGGTGGTCTCGTGTTCTGAATTACCACCCGATGAAACTCCGGTGAGGAACCATCAGGGAAGTTGGTTGACCAGAGTTTATCTCAAGTCACCTGAGTTTGGAGACACCTTGGAAATTTGAAATGTTTTGATTGGTCCAATTTGAATTAGATCATGTGTTTCACTTTTGCTAATTTTCATCGTGCGTCCCAGCCTTGTGATTGTTCGATCTGCCACATCAATTAATGAGGCCAGATCTAACGCTCTGTTTTTTTTATGATTTTATTTCTTTTTGTTTTTTATTTTAAATTTCATTTTATTTAACAATTCGTAGAAAATTATTTTACATCCAAAAAATACCAAAATAATTTCTAGAATTCTCTTTTATTTTTCTGCATATGATTTTTATTTTTCAACATTTTATTTTCTTAATTTTCTATTTTTCATGGAATTTCTCTTTTCTCCTTTGTTTTAATTGGTTTAGAAATTATGAAAAAAAAAATTATTTTATGCTTCTTATTTTATTTCCAACCTTCCATAATTTTCTTGGCCATTTATTTGGTGTTTTTAAGGACTTTAAGGACTTTATGGATTTTCTCTTTTATTTCCCTTTTAAAATTCATATTAGAAATGTTTTTGATGCATTTTATTTTATTTTATTGAATTTTATATTTGTTTGACCTTTATAGACTTATGTTGGCCTTGGATCATGTTTGTTTTGATCATAGATCTCATCAAACTCAATGGATCTTGGGTGTTGATGTGGGTGAAAACCCTAATCAACCAAAATAGATGATTGATTTTTAGGATGACTTGATCAAGCCTTTGATCCAATTTAGGTGTGATCTTTCTTGTCTCTTTCTTATTCATCCCTTTCTCTTTTTCTCTCTTTTGATCAATTGGATGGTTTATGTCCATCTTGATCACGATGTGTGGATTGGTGTTTGATGAACTTTCATCATTTCAAATCTACCTCCTAATTGATCCTGGATCATTTAAGGTACTTTGGATTGATGCATAAGTTTATCCTAAGTACTATGAAGTATAGAATGATGTAATGGATCACTCTCATATCGTTTGTGCTTGATAAATTCTTTTTTTTTGTGGCATAGCTTTAGGAGAATGAGTTACATATCATTTCTCTAGCATGTATGAACACAAAAATTATTATTTACCGACCTCAGATACTTGTGACTTCTATATAAGTCCAATTATGATTGCTTAACATAGTGCTAAATTTATCCTGAAATTAAGTCATTTTCATAAGTGAGATTGTAAGTTTTCTACTCCTCATGGTATTGTGTGAAAAATGTTGTTTTCTTTTCACCTATGAGAGCTAGTGGCATACTTATTAATTTTATCCAAGTTGAAGCCCTTCTCATGATGATGTAAAGGTCCATATTTTCATGCTTGTGGGTGGATAGTTGAATGTTATCAAACATTACTAACATTACTTACTAACATATTATTTTATTAATTTTACTTTAATGTCATTTATCTTATGCTTTTTATTCTTTTGTGAAGCTAGCGGAAATATACCCGAACGTATCGCACGCTCGAACATACAACAGAGTCGCCATCGAACTTTATTTATCCCCAAAGGGAAGGAAAAACATCGATAAAACCCGAAGGAAAGAGATATACTGGGTAAGGAAGTCGGTTATGCAAGGGGAAGGTATTAGCACCCCAAACATCCATGGTACTCCATGGGAACCGTTTTTATTGTTCTCGCTCGAATAGGTGTTATCTAAAGATTACTCGCAAAAGGATGGCAAAAGAAAGAGAAATAGATAAAGTGCTCGGTAAGGATTGGGGGCCTCATGCCTATGTATCCTCATAGTGAAATGAGGAATTCAGAGCTCTGTAGTTCGAAGAACTAATGATGGGAGATGAAAAGAAGTGTGATCGAGGTATGGTCTGAACCAAAGGATAATGTGTTTGAACTCCAAAAAGGGTGAAAGATGAACCCAAGAGTAAACAAGTATGAACCAACAAGTGAGGGCCTACAGCGTTGTATCACTGTATTGGAACAACCGAAAAAGAATGAATTAGGTGTTTGGGTTAAGGGCCAAATAGCTCTTGGTTCACAAGGTGGTATAAGATGGAGCACAAAGGTATAATGTATTTGGCTCAAAGAATAGGTATATCACGTGGAGTGAATGAAGGTAGAATATGAATGTATCGTGGATATGAATGGAAGAAAATGACCGAAGTCACAAAATTGAATATCTAGTGATAAGTGACTGAAGAAATATTGTTGAAATTGAAAGGTGAAAGTGTAGTGGAATCCATAAGACAAATGAGATTTCTACCATAGAGGGAAACAACTCTGACCGCGACAGGGTGTTAGCCAAAAAAAGAAGGAATTAGGTGTTTGGGTTAAGGGCCAAACAACTCTAGGTAGAAATACGGATAATTCGTTAGGCATCCTAAAAGGGTGTATATGAAATCCCAAAGAAAGTGTATTTCAATGTCAAAGAGACAGTATGTCATTCAGTGAACGATTTATGATCGAAGGTAGGTAATGAATAGTGAAAGATATGGATGGTGCCCTAAGGCGAAGGAGGAATTATTATAAGTATGCTCGCCAAGGATTCGCATCCTCGTGTCTATGTATTCTCATCATGCAATGAGAAATTCAGAACAATCGTAGTTCGGAACTACGAGAATAGAAAGAGAGAGATATATTTGTCTAAGCAATGGGGGGTCACAAGACAAACACTTATTCAAGGAAGATTATGGTACTGGAGTGCAAGAAGTAATGTATCACTTGCTGGGGAATCAACAATTCAAGATCAAATAAGAATATTATCTTGGATCCAAGAGAGGGATAGACTCTTAATCGAAGAGCAAAGTGGCGTCTTAGCCGAAAAAGAATGAATTAAATGTTTGGGTTACGGGCCAAACAACTCTTGATTGATGAGATAGGCTGTCGTTATCGTCCTAAAGGGATAGACAAGGAGTCTAAGGATAAGTATGATTGATCTCAAAAAGATGGTATAGATTGAATGGATGGGGAATGATTGATTGATAAATATGGTAGCTCACGAAGAAACTAGGTTCTCCTGCCTACGTATCCTTATAATGCAATAACGAAATAAGAGCTTTCGTAGTTCAGCCCACTAGGGATGAAAACAAGATGATGGAGGCAAGAAGTGAATGAAGGTTGAATTTGAAATGATTTTAATGGAATAGAATGAAGAATGGATATACTTGATAGTTACTAGATGATAATCACACTAAAGTCTATGGGTAAAGGTGGATATGATAAGCAACGAGCCCCAAAGATATCCAGAATGAGTGTAGGAAAGCTCCAGTCTCATTCCTTCTTTACTACTTAAGGCTCGTGGCATGTAATTCTTGTCTTAAACTTCAAGGGGAGAAAGAAAAGTCTTTGTATTGTTTCTTGAATAAGAAGACCTTATCAATCGTTCGATCGAATTGTACTAAAGTCTATGAATAGAGGTGAGTACGATGAGCGATGGGTCATACGTCCCATACCCAAAGATAGTCAGAATGGGGGTAGGAATACTCTAGTCCCACTCCTTCTCTATTACTTAAGGCTCGTATCGTACAACTTGATTAATGATTGATAAGTTGTTGATTGTACTCCTTGCTTTTGTTGTTTTTTCTTTGTTTGTGAAGAGAGACTTGTCAATCGTGTGGTTAGAATTGTGCTAAAGTCTATAAATATAGTTGAATACGATGAGCGTTGGGTCATACGTCCCATACCCAAAGATACTCAAAATGGGGGTAGGAATACTCTAGTCTCACTCCTTCTCTATTGCTTAAGGCTCGTGTCACACTCTTCTAATTTTTATTTAACAAGTGTTGAAGATGCCACCTTTGATGTGCTTGAATAATCCGCTGCTTTGTATGACTGAGGATGCCTTGATTGAGGATCTTGTATTGAGGCCTTGAGCCCACATCTTGTAAGAAAAGTCTTATTAAGTGACCAAGGGTCTTTTGGTCACTCAATGTAGACTGTGGGATTATACAAGTTCAAAGGATTTAATCAATCAAAATTTCTTTTGATCAATTTAATCATAGATTTTGTTTTGGTTTTAGGGAACTAGGTTTGGATCTAATCAAAGTTAGCAATGGTTAAAAACTATCCTAAGGGATCATGCATTAAAATTGATTGAAAATTCTAAGTTAGAAGTCCTAAGGGAGCATGTGCAAATTGGTCAAAATGTTGATTAAAAGTCCTACAATTGTAAGGAAATAATCAAAATCCTATGTCACATTCTAATCCTAATGGGATCATGTCATTCTATCACAAAAATACCAAAATAAAGTCCATAAGGGAAAAATGGTCCTTTGCAAAATAAGTCGAATTTTATGGTCTAAAGTTGGTCCTAACCTAATGTTGATCCTAACCTAATGTTGAAAATTGTCATGGTTCTCAATTTAATCAAGCCTAATTGTTTCTAATTTTAATCTAATTAAAATTCCTAATTAAAATTCTAAGAAAAAATCCTAATAAAATTCTAATGAAAATTCTAGTTAACTTCTAATATCCTAATGATTAAGGTTTAAATTCTAATCAACAATCACTAACCTAATTAAACTAACATTGTTCTAATTAACCTAATTAAATTGTAAGAACAATAAAAGAAAATAAAAGAATTAAAAAAGGAAAAGGAGGTGTGAATGGTAAATGGAGGTATGAGCTGAATTCTGGTTATTGGGCTGCATGATGAGCCCATTGCTATTTTTTGGTACAACAGGCAATTCCAAAAACTTGTGGTTTATGAAGTAAAACTGAATTTGGGTTGCGTCTGAGCCCATTCAAGATTC
Organism: Lathyrus oleraceus; assembly: GCF_024323335.1. Lineage (NCBI taxonomy): Eukaryota > Viridiplantae > Streptophyta > Magnoliopsida > Fabales > Fabaceae > Lathyrus > Lathyrus oleraceus. The sequence goes on from NC_066582.1 coordinate 389,199,119, forward strand.
GAGCGCTCAAAAAGGGGGGTGCGCGTTGGAATAGCGTGGTAAGTCTAGCAAAAAGTACCAATGGGCTTGGTCAAGCCCAGTTCCATTCTTTTCTAAATCCTTGGGAGGTGTATTAGTAATGGTTGGTGTTTAACAAGTAATCTCAATGGGCCTCAAGGGACTAAGCCCAAATCTCTCCTCTATTGACTTATCCAAGTCAACAGAGTTCAAACTTTTCCTCATGCATGCTCTCATCCTCACCGTCCACTCACTTGGCTCGCCGTACCGGTGTCCATTGCCAGCTCCGGTGTTGGCTTATACCTAACCACCATTATCAATAGAAGCACCAATACAAGCTAATCACAAATATGGATATGAAATTTGGAACCGGTCCTTGCATTGATGGAATTGAACCTAAACATGGAGGAACCCTAGCATCCAAAACTCAAATTAAATGGCGTATGGTGTGAATCAATCCCTAACGCCAAGGGGCTTCTACTCCCTAACCTAGGTACTACATCTTGGTGAGCTCAAAGCGAGAAAATTCCACTGAAATGAAAATGACATATCAGAGAAGATGATCGGAAAATCCACCGGTAAGTTTCCTGGACTTGATTATTTCTTATTCTTCTCTTTTCGTCTCGTTCTTCTTCTTCTGAACTGGAATAGTGAAAAGTGAGGATGTTGTGGCTTAGCTCAAGTGAAATTGAAGCTTCGCTGTGAAGCTTCAATGCCTTCTAGGAGAAGGTAGAGCTCTGAGTAAGGTGAGGGAAGAGATTGCAAGAGAGATAATGCACAAATTCAAACAGATTTCCAAGGGTGGTGAAAATGTGAGAGATGAGCTTCTTAAATAGAGGTTAGGTTTTGAGCATGTTAGCTTTGGAATGAGGTTAGGAGTTAGTTAAGTGTGGTCAGGAGTTAGTTGGACATGACTCACTGAGTTAACTGAAAACTCAGTTGGTTAATGAGATAGAAACTCAGTTAGTTAGGTTGGTTTAGATTGATTAATGAATAAGTGAGTTGAAACTTAACTGGCTGTTGCAGGTTAGAATTATTGAGGTTATGTTGAAATGATTTTGATGACCTGTTGTGCAGGTTGAACTTAAGTGGCCTTGCTTCTGTTTTGCATAGCTTGTTGTGTGAGTGTTAATGGCTTTGATGCATATTGTCTATAGCAGGTCATCACTTAAATGGATTTACCTTGATGCTTGGTTCATGACCTATTGCACAGGTATCATTTGCCAACTTAATTGTTAATAGGATTTATGCAATGTTATGTGCTATTGTGTTGTGCATTGCTTGGTGTTGGAATAGATTAGAGCATGATGCCATGACTTATGTCTCTACTGCATTGGACAATGGTGTTAACTTTCCCTGTATCTAGCCAAGTTTGCAAGGACTTTGAAGTTGGATTTAGTATGGCCCTGAGTTACCCAATACTCTTGACTTGGTTCAGTGCTTCCATGTTATTCCCACTACTGGTATTCTACTCCTTACCTTTGCTTGTTTCTCTTGCTGCAGCAGGATTTGGATATGGTCTTGCAATGCCTTGCTGTTGTTCAGTTCAGCAGGTGGTAAGAATGGCTTTTATGTGCAAAGCTCATATTGGTTTTGGCCTCTGCAGGACACAGTCACCATTGCATTTGCTTCCAAATTCCTGTCTCAAGGATGGCCATGAGGACAAGTCATGTGATCCCACTGTGTTGGTGGCTCCACTTGGCTTGTTGCAGGCCTTGAGGTATGTCTCAATTTTGTGACTTGGTTTGTGCATTCAATATGGTTTGCCCTCTGCAACTTGATGTGTCATGATGGCCTTTGCAGAATACACCCACTATTGAAGTTTTGACTTGCAACATTGCGGCCCTGGTTTAGCTTTAGGTATGTCACCTGTTGCATTATTGTTTGCAAGTTGTCTTGGTCTTGGCACTGGATTGAAGGTGAGCATAATTAGTATGTCATGCAGCCAGTGGTTTCAATTGTGCATGGTATGGATTCAAATCTTCACACCTTGTATGTTTGGCACTTGTTTCCTTGATAAATTATCCTGTTGTGTCCTTCCATGGTGATGCAGTTACATGATGTTGTGCATTTGCAGATAAGCTCTAGCTTCCATAAGGCTCACCTGAAGTTTGCCTTGTGACTTGGTGTGTTGCAACAGGACTCTCAGCTTGGTTTAAAGGCCTCATTGCAAGTTAACCCTTTAGTAAATCCTTGAGCATTGTTAGCTTAATCAAATGGATCTTTGCACAACAGCCTATTGAATTATGGTGCATTGGTTTTGCAGGTTGCTGCCATTACTTGGTGGCATAATCATGGCTTGGTAGGAATTCGGTGACAGGATGTTGTAGCAGCAGGTATGAGGATCATGATAATTATGTTTTTGTAACATGCTTCCACTGCAGGTTTTTGCATGATGCTTCTTGGTATGGCCTGCTGTCATAATGCCAACTGGTTTGGATATGAAGTTTCTTGACGGTTATGACTGAATTTGGTCCCGTTGGATTGTTTCTGTAGGGGTTTCCAGGTTGCAGCCTCCATGATCCATCACCACCATAAACTGCAAGTGTGAGTATGTCCAATGGTCAGGTAAAGGTTATGGTGCTGCTGTAGGATATTAGGCAAGGCAATATTATGCTGCAGCTGGTAACAAGTTTGTCTTTGGCAACCTTATTCCTTGGCAATGGTTTCCTCTGGTAACAGGAAAATTTACAGCATTCCACTGCAGGTATTGGCTCAAGTAAGGCTTGGTAATGATGTCCACTGCAGGTTCTCACACAAACTCTTCATGCCTTTGTTCAATAGCAGCAACGCAAGGTAATGTGCAGCAGGGCTAACGAATCATGTGTTTCCATGGTTTGATGAGCTGTTTTTGGTTCAAGCCAAGGGTGATAAGCAACGAATACGTGTTTGGTTGTGTTAGACCTCTTTGGGAATTGATTAGGGAGAAACCAAAGCCAATGGCCAATGGTTCCAAAAATGCCAAAATGACATGGTGCACAAAATGTATTACTTGTAATGGAAGCAACCAAGAAAAAGACATCACCAAGCATGGAAAATGGATTCTCATCACAGCAAAAGGCTAGACAAAGTTTGGATGATCAAGGGCAAGTGAGGGTTGACTTTGGTCAAAGTTGACCAAAAAGTCAACTATTGACCAAAGTCAACAAATGGTCAAAAAATGCATTTTCTTTGTATTTTCTTTGTAGGTGGACAATAAATTGTTGGTTAGGGTGAAATTTAGGGTTTTTGGGTTTTGGGTTAACTTTGGTCAAAGTTGACCAAAAAGTCAATTATTAACCAAAGTGAACATTTGGTCAAAAATGTCAAGACTTTTATTTTCTTGTGTAGAATCAAATGTAATGGTTTAAAATGATATGAAATAGATTGAAATAGATTAAAAGATGGTTGGAAATTTGTTTCACAATTGGTTTATTTATGACTTGAATGTTTGACTTTTGAAAAGAAAATAACTTGACTGATAATTTATGTTAACAAGGCCATGAAATGAAGGCATACGATTAGGGTTTGAATGTAATATTCATGAATCAATGGGCATGACTAGCAGTTGGCTTGAGACAAAAGAAATTTGGTTGTTTGGATGACCAAGACCATAGATGTATCACCAATCACCTGAGCAACACCATGACTTTGGACCAAGACCAATGCCCATAGAAGACAAAAGTAAGGTTAGGCCAAGCATATTAATAAAAGGTTAAGATTGAGGGGTCATGGATGCACAGTCAGGCCACCAAGTTCATCTGATTCACCATTTCTTGATTAGGGTTTTGAAGGCCAAGACAAGGCCTGGGGAAGCTCCATGAGATCATGCCTTAAGAAATTAGGTTTTTGAAGACCCTAAAGGATTTCCTGGCCAAATCTTTGTTGAATTCAAGCCTTTACCACCACAATTAGGGTCTTGCATCCCCCACGTTGATGATATGGTTAGCTCGTGCTTTTGAGTCTTGATATCCACACAAATCCTAGCTTCAAAAGCCCAAGTTTTTGAATCCATGATGAATGATGCATGTGGATGAACTATGAATGTATGCAAGTGATCTCCTGATCAAGTGGTTGGATGAATAATTAAGAAAAGGGGAGGGAAAATTTTGGGGTACAAGAGCTGCCCATATTTAATCTTCTTGAACCTGAATACAAGAATTGCGGGAGCTTTTCAATTATTCGAGGTGGAAGGTGATTAAATACCGACGTACCCGAAGTTTACTTGGACAGGTGGTTGAAGTTATCCCAGACTTTGGGTGTTTACACAAGGTATTATGGGGAAGATGTAATATGTAGTGCATGATGTAGGCTTATCTTTTATGATGCATGTTTGTTTGCTTATTTGTCATTTGTGGGGATGAGTCTTTATTATGATGGGAAGTCCAACTCGTCATCGAAGACAATTGTTGTGGAACTTAGGTGATACCAATACTACTGTCAAGGAATCTTTGCATGTTGAGGAAAACTGAAATGCTGGAACCAACGTGGCATCCCAGCTGATTGGGTGTCACAGGCGTTCAAGTAAAACCATTTTTGAGTCATCGGTCATCTTTCAAGTTTATCGGGTTTTAACAGTAATGCAAAATGTTTCTCTTAGTGTAGATTTTTATTATTCCCCGAAGTTTTAAATAATTATGTGAGTAAGACAAGTCAATTATTTTGCATTCAAAATACAGAAGAAAATGTTTGCTGGAATAACTGAATTTTATTGATGTGAAATTGTACATGTGGTGAGTACAAGGATGCAGACACCCTTGATGAGGATGTTGCAAAAATTGAAAAATAAATGAAATGGCAATGGGAATTTTTTTTGTATATTTTTATCCATTTATTACAACATTGGCCTTAGTCTACCGTAGAATCTGAATCCCAAGACCTTGCTTCGGCTTACTGGTGATTGGATCGATCCTCGACCATCTGATGTCTAACTTGTAGCATATGGGCTCAAGGATCACAGTCAATGCCTTTGTCCCTAACTTTTTCCTGGATATTTCAATTCTTTTTGTCCATCTGGATGCTCCTTTTTGCCTAAGCCGCCCTTTCGGGTTTTTGACTTAGCGGGCCTTATATTTGTTCCCTAATTTTTGCATGGACGATTCATTTTTTGGTCCATCGGGATAGCCATTTTTGCCTAGATCAACCTTGCGGAGATTAATCTAGTGGGCTTTCAACATTTCTTTTTAGGCATAATATTTTTTGACTATGTCTCCATTCACTGGCGAGGGCAAGTCTTCCCCATCCATTGTTGTGAGGATTAGAGACCCACCTGAGAAGGCCTTTTTAACAACAAAAGGTCCCTAATAGTTGGAAGTCCATTTGCCTCACGAGTCTGAGTGAATAGCATAATACCTTTTGAGCACAAGTTCCCCACCGCGGTACTCACGAGGAAGAACCTTCTCAAAAGCTTGTTTGAGACGTCTTTGGTATAACTGACCATGACAGACGGCCGTCAAAAGCTTCTCTTCGATCAGATTCAGCTGGTCATATCGTGATTGAACCTATTCAACTTCATCAAGATTAGCTTCCATGATGACTCTGAGTGAAGGGATCTCGACTTCAATTGGTAAGATGACCTTCACCCCATCTACCCATGAGTATGGAATTGCCCCAGTGGATGTGTGAACCGAGGTTTTGTAACCGTGCAGAGCAAAGGGTTACATTTCATGCCAGTCCTTGTACGTCTTTACCATCTTTTGGACGATTCTCTTGATATTCTTGTTAGCTGCTTCTACAGAACCGTTCATCTTGGGTTGGTACGGTGAAGAGTTGTGGTGCTCGATCTTAAATTCTTCACACAACTCCTGTTGGTGTAAGCCCTAGAGGCTAATACTTTTGGTACTTCTATCGAATTATTTATTAATAATAAAAGGCTTTTTATTTATTATGTTTGTCTAATAAAGTCCCTAGAATAGATAGTCCGTTTAATGTATCAAGTGTGACTTAATCATGAGATCACATTAAACATGAGGACATTATTCTTAAAGTATCCATAGTCGAGATTTATTGTGAAGTGGGATAACATTAAAGCATTAAGACTATTATGTATATAGACTGATGATCGCATCTCATGGATCATGGATAAGGAGTTATCAAGTCTTAAACATAGGTATGAATATTAAGAGTAATATTTATATTGGATTGACCCGCTATGAGAATACTATATAGAATGTTATGCAAAGTGTCATAAGTTATTCTCATGGTGATAATGGTGTATACCACCCTTCGACCTGAAACCACTATGGACCCTAGATGTAGAGTCGAGTGCCTTATTGTTGATCAAACATTGTCCGTAACTGGATGACCATAAAGACAGTTGATGGGTACTCCACGAAGCATGCTAACGGACATGAGTAACCTAGATGGAATTTTCTCATCCCGCGTAACAGGCTAAATGTCTATTGGCCCAATATTGAACTGGACAAGGATGACACGGTCTATGCCTTGTGTTCAATATAGACATAAGGGCAAAATGGTAATTGTACACGTAAGTATTATCACAAAAGGATTTGTCAAATCACATGACATTTTTGTGTCTTGGGTAGCAGTGATGTGTTGCTAGATACCGATCACTGTTTATTATGTTAAATACGTGATTTAATATAATTGCCAATGCCGCGAAAACCTACAAGGTCACACACAAAAGGACGGATTGATGAGAGATAGAGTAACTAAGGAATACCGTAATGTACGGTGCACTTAAGTGAATTGTAGAACATCGTAAGGTATGGTGTGCTTAAGTAGAATACGAAATATGGTAAGGTACCACACGCTTAAGTGATTTTGGCATATTATAAGATATGAGTCACATACACTTGAGTGGGCTTTTTAGCTTGCAGCCCACACAAGTGGTTCTATAAATAGAACCCTTGTGTAGAAGCATTTGTGCAGTTGCAATTTCGTTTCTCTCTCTCTCTCTCTCTCTCTCTCTCTCTCTCTCTCTCTCTCTCTCTCTCTCTCTCTCTCTCTCTCTCTCTCTCTCTCTCTCACTCACTCAAAGCCTTCATTCGTAGCAGCTAGCACTAAGATTGAAGGAATCTGTTTGTGTGGACTGAGTAGAGGCGTTGTCATCGTTCAATGTTCGTGATCGCTCCGTAGATCTGCATCAAAGGTTACAATCGCCACAAAAGGTAACGATTCTACCACTGATCATGCCCATTCTTAAGGATCACTAAAGGAGAAATTTTAAATTCTGTTGCATTTTGGATCGCTCTTCTCCTTCAATGGTATCGGAGCCACATACGAAGCCATGCATCTAATAGCTGTTTATTTTCTGTATTTTCTGTATTAATACGATTAAAAGACAGAATGAATCAGAGAATAAACGAGTAATTAAATTTAGCATCATGTGTGTACGATTTGGATGATTGATGTTGACTATGCTTCGGAATACGACATTAGTATGGTGAAGCAGCACTACATCGATCGTCTATAGGTTATGCAATTGAGATCGATCAAGTTATATATATGATATAAGTAATCCTGATGCAAAATACGGTATATATGATATATTGTTTCTGTTTCGTTCATTCAAACACTTAATGGTTGTTTTCCTTTGAGCGATCAATGGTCGTTTGCTTCTTAATCCGACATTAGTATGGTGAAGCAATGACGTGTTGATCAATCATACTGAATTAACAATCGAGGTGTGTTTGACGGTCTGAAATTGGTGCATTAGGGTTAATGACGGCACAAGGGTTGTGTTGTCAAAGAGTTACACGATTAGGGTTGTGATTGCGCAAGAGTTGTGCTTTAAAGTATCAAGTGTTGATGCGAACCCCCGTCCCACTGACCGGGCAGCGGACCCCCGACTAACTCTGCGTAGTGTGATCGATCGCCAAAATTTAATTTGGTTTTAATTAATTAAAAGAATTAAAATTAATAATAATAATGTGTTTATTATTATTGTCTTGTGGTGATCAGTTGTGGCCTTAGTTTTCCTTTATTTTGTTTTGGGTTTTTAAAATACGACTTGCGTGTCGTGTCTCTCTTATAATCTCATAATGTAACTTCTTTTCTCATCTCACTCCCTCATATGTAAAACGAGTTTATTTTATGTAATGTAATGTTATGAAGAAAGAGAAGAATTCAATATCAAAGGAGGACAACCTTGAAGATCTTGCTTGGAGAAGCTTAGATCGTTATTAGGTTAGCTTAGGTTCTCTCGTTGGCTTGGGAGAACAATTGCGCTAGGGCCATAATTGTTTCATTATGTATGTTTATGCATGTGAATGTAGGTTGATGCATGTGAGAGACGATTTATATGATAAATAAGCCGGTGAGATCAGAATAATTGCAAATTCCCTCTAATTAAATATTAAGTTTATGCTTTCCAAGTTTTAGCACTCATCAAGACTACTATCGGATAATGTAGGTTTCGCCTACGCGAGGTGCATGTTCTATATTAGTAAGGTGCGATGGGATAATTGTAATATCCAATTTCTAAAACAATGGGTCAAACTTAACTAAACAAATTATAATAAGATTATATATGTTTAGAAGCAACAGTTGGAAATGATCCATGTGATGGATTGGAATAAGAAGTTATTCACCCAACTAAAATATTCGAGAGTTGTATTAGATACAATTGGAAGGAGTTCCTACCTAAATAACCTAGTTTTGTGTAATCCGCCTATGCGGACTTAAAACAAAGTGAAATGTGGATCTCGACCCACTAGAAAATCTTCCAACGGGATTTTCCGAATCAAATGGTGAGGGTCATTTGTTTTGAGTAAAATAGTGGGAGCATATTTAATTAAAGGCCTAATTAAATATGTTATTGATACTTATATTTTCATTTTTTCATGTAGATTACCCTGACAACAAACACCTTTAACAATATTTTGCGATCAATCCTTGACAAAGAAAAATTATCTGGGACAAATTTTCTGGATTGGCACCGAAATCTGAGGATTATCCTCAAACATGATAGAAAGTTGTATGTCTTGGAGAAACCTGTTCCTGAAGAGGAACCTCCTAGTTCTGCACCTAAGGCAGAAAGAGATGCTTATAAGAAGCATGTCGATGATGCCAATGAAACTGCTTGTCTCATGCTAGCTACCGTGAACTCAAAGTTGCAAAAGCAACATGAGAACATGGCAGCGTTCGATATGATCGAACACCTGAAGATGCTCTATCAAGAGCAAGCAGGGCATGAAAGGTTTGAAGTTTCAAAATCCCTTTTTCAAGGAAAGTTAGCTGAGGGAGCCCCTGTAGGTCCCCATGTGCTCAAGATGATTGGGTATGTGGAAAACCTTGAGAGGTTGGGTTTTCCCCTCGGAAAGGAACTTGCGACTGATTTGATCTTGCAATCGTTGCCAGATAGATTCAGTCAATTTATCCTAAATTTCAATATGAATGATATGGACAAATCTCTTCCTGAACTGCTAGCCATGTTAAGAACCGCTGAGCAGCATCTGAAGTCAAAAGGGAAGTCCAATCTGATGATCGGAAATGGAAAGAGACAGAACAAAAGACCCGCCAAACAGGGTGATAAAGGGAAAGGTAAGGAAGTTGCCAAACCTAAACCCACGGTTGCTGCTTTGAAGCCTAGTGGAGGCATAGCAAAGGAAGGCACCTGCTTCCATTGCGGTAAGACCGGACACTGGAAGAGAAACTTCCCAAAGTACCTGGAAGATAAGAAGAATGGAGTAGAGACTTCAACTTCAGGTATTTTTGTTATTGAAATTAATTTATCTACTTCTGCATCATGGGTATTAGATACTAGATGCGGTTCTCACATTTGTACTAATGTGCAGGGGCTAAAAAGGAGTAGAGATTTGGCAAAAGGTGAAGTTGACCTACGAGTTGGCAATGGAGCAAAGGTTGTTGCTTTAGCCGTAGGAACTTATGTGTTGACTTTACCTAGTGGTTTAATAATTCAGTTAGAGAACTGTTATTATGTACCTGCAATTAGCATGAATACTATTTCCGTTTCTTGTTTGGACAAGTTTGGTTTTTCATTTATAATAAAGAATAATTATTGCTCAATTTATTTGAATGATATATTCTATGCTACTGCACAAATGAACAATGGACTATATGCCCTTGATCTTGAAATGCCTATTTATAACATTAATACTAAAATGATGAAACCTAATGAGTTAAATCCAACTTACCTTTGGCATTGTCGATTAGGACACATAAATGAGAAACACATTTCCGAACTCCATAAAGATGGACTCTTGGACTCTTTTGATTATGAATCATATGAGACATGCAGATCTTGTTTAATTGGAAAGATGACAAAGTCTCCATTCACAGGAAAAGGTGAAAGAGCTAATGATCTTTTGGCCCTCATACATACTGATGTATGTGGACCACTGAACATACCAGCCAGAAGAGGTTTTCAGTACTTCATCACATTTACAGATGATTTCAGTAGATATGGTTATGTGTATTTAATGAAACACAAATCAGAGTCCTTTGAAAAGTTCAAGGAATTCAAGAATGAAATACAAAACCAACTAGGTAAGAATATTAAAACTCTTCTATCAGATCGAGGTGGTGAGTATTTAAGCCTAGATTTGATGACCATCTGAAAGAGTGTGGGATCCTATCCCAACTTACTCCTCCTGGAACACCCCAATAGAATGGTGTATCTGAGAGAAGAAATCGAACCCTGTTAGACATGGTCCGATCCATGATGATTCACGCCGATCTTCCAAACTCCTTTTGGGGACATGCACTATTGACAACAGCTTACACACTTAACCGTGTTCCATCCAAAAAGGTTGAGAAGTCACCATATGAGATATGGAGTGGTAAGAAACCACATATCTCTTACATGAAGATTTGGGGTTGCTAAGTTTATGTGAAACGACAAATTTCAACTAAGCTTGAGCCCAAATCTAACAAATGCTTATTTGTGGGGTATCCTAAAGAAACAAGGGGGTATTACTTCTATAATCCTTCTGAGGGTAAAGTGTTTGTCGCTCGAACTGGAGTTTTCCTAGAAAAGGATTTTATTTCCAAAGGAATCAATGGGAGGAAAGTAGAGCTTGAAGAAATTCAAGAATCACAAAGCATTGATACACCTATGGAGGAATTAGAGCAGGAAACACAAGTAGTTGTGGAAGAGCAACCTGCTCAAGTAGAACAAGACTAGCGTAGGTCAAGCAGGATACGTCACCTACCTGAGAGATATAGATATCTCATAACTGATCAAGGTGATGTATTACTCATGGATCAAGATGAGCCTGTGACCTACCAAGAGGCCATAACTGGTCCCAAGTCTGAGAAGTGGCTAGAAGCCATGAAATCTGAAATGGATTCCATGTACACAAACCAAGTTTGGACCTTGGTAGAGCCTCCTGTAGGAGTTAACCCTATAGGATGCAAGCGGGTCTTCAAAAAGAAGAATGACATGGATGGTAAGGTACATACCTATAAGGCAAGACTGGTTGCAAAAGGATATAAACAAATTCATGGGGTTGACTATGATGAAACCTTTTCACCAGTTGCAATGCTTAAATCTATTAGGATTTTACTTGCTATCGTTGCATATCATGATTATGAAATATGGCAGATGTATGTCAAAATTGCTTTCCTTAATGGGAATCTTCTTGAGGATGTGTACATGACACAGCCTGAAGGATTTGACATACCAGAAGAAGCCCAAAAGATATGTATGTTACAAAGATCAATCTATGGATTGAAGCAAGCTTCCAGAAGCTGGAATCTTTGTTTTGATGAAACAGTAAAACAATATGGACTCATCAAGAACGAAGATGAGCCTTGTGTCTACAAGAAGGTTAGTGGGAGCATGATCGTTTTCCTGGTATATTATGTAGATGACATATTACTCATTGGAAACAAAGTCCCTACCCTGCGACAAGTAAAGTCTTGGTTCGGGAAATGCTTTTCTATGAAGGACCTAGGTGAAGCAGCCTATATATTAGGAATCAGAATCTATAGAGATAGATCACAAAAACTGCTTGACCTAAGTCAGAGTACGTACATAGACAAAGTGTTGAGACGCTTTAATATGCCTGATTCCAAGAAAGGATTCATACCTATGCAACATGGCCTGTGTCTATCAAAAACACAATCCCCTTCAACTAAGGAAGAAAGGGATCGCATGAATAAGATTCCATATGCATCTGCAATAGGATCTATCATGTATGCCATGTTATGTACTCAACCAGATGTCTCGTATGCTTTAAGTGCAACGAGTAGGTACCAATTTGATCCTAGTGATGCTCATTTGGTAGCTGTCAAGAATATCCTTAAGTATTTGAGAAGGACTAAGGACTCATTCTTGATATATGGATGTCAGGAAGAGGTGGTTGTAATTGGATACACCGATGCTAGCTTCCAGACAGATAAGGATGACTTTAGATCGCAATCTGGTTATGTGTTTTGCTTAAACGGTGGCGCTGTGAGTTGGAAAAGTTCAAAGCAAGATACAGTTGTTGATTCTACAACCGATGCCGAGTATATTGCTGCCTCAAGTGCAGCAAAGGAAGCTGTTTGGATTAAAAAGTTCATTACTGAATTTGGCATAGTTCCTAGAATTGTGGATCCCATTGGTCTCTATTGTGATAACAATGGTGCTATCGCACAAGCTAAGGAACCTAGACCTCACCAATGATCCAAACACATACTTAGGCGTTATCACCTCATTCGAGAGATAATAGATAGAGGAGTTGTGAAAATATGCAGAGTACCTACACTTGACAATATTGCTTACCCATTGAAAAAGCCTCTTGCGCAGCAAAAGCATGAGGGCCATACTAGATCTATGAGCATTAGGGTATGCCTGATTGGCTCTAGTGCTAGTGGGAGATTGTTGGTGTAAGCCCTAGAGGCCAATACTTTTGGTACTTGTATCAAATTATTTATTAATAATAAAAGGATTTTTCTTTATTTGTTTGTCTAATAAAGTTCCTAGAATAGATAGTCCGTTTAATGTATCAAGTGTGACTTAATCATGAGATCACATTAAACATAAGGACACTATTCTTAAAGTATCCATAGTCGAGATTTATTGTGAAGTGGGATAACATTAAAGCATTAAGACTATTATGTATATAGACTGATGATCACATCTCATGGATCATAGATAAGGAGTTATCAAGTCTTAAACATATGTATGAATATTAAGAGTAATATTTATACTGGATTGACCCGCTATGAGAATACTATATAGAATGTTATGCAAAGTGTCATAAGTTATTCTCATGGTGATAATGGTGTATACCACCCTTCGACCTGAAACCACTATGAACCCTAGATGTAAAGTCGAGTGCCTTATTGTTGATCAAACATTGTCCGTAACTGGATTACCATAAAGACAGTTGATGGGTACTCCACGAAGCATGCTAACGGACATGAGTGACCTAGATGGAATTTTCCCATCCTGCATAACAGGATAAATGTCTATGGGCCCAATATTGAACTGGACAAGGATGACATGGTTTATGCCTTGTGTTCAATATAGACATAAAGGCAAAAGTGTAATTGTACACATAAGTATTATCACAGAAGGATTTGTCATATCACATGACATTTTCGTGTCTTGGGTAGCAGTGATGTGTTGCTAGATACCGCTCACTGTTTATTATGTTAAATACGTGATTTAATATAATTGCCAATGTCGTGAAAACCTACAGGGTCACACACAAAAGGACGGATTGATGAGAGATAGAGTAACTAAGGAATACCGTAATGTACGGTGCACTTAAGTGAATTTTAGAACATCGTAAGGTACAGTGTACTTAAGTAGAATACGAAATATGGTAAGGTACCACACGCTTAAGTGATTTTGGCATATTATAAGATATGGGCCACATACACTTGAGTGGGCTTTTTAGCTTGCAGCCCACACAAGTGGTTCTATAAATAGAACCCTTGTGTATAAGCATTTATGCAGTTGCAATTTTGTTTTTCTCTCTCTCAAATTCAAAGACTTCATTCGTAGCAGCTAGCACTGAGATTGAAGGAATCCGTTCGTGTGGACTGAGTAGAGGCATTGTCATCGTTCAACGTTCGTGAATGCTCCGTAGATCTGCATCAAAGGTTACAATTTCCACAAGAGGTAACAATTCTATCACTGATCATGCCCATTCATAAGGATCACTAAAGGAGAAATTTTAAATTCTGTTGCATTTTGGATCGCTCTTCTCCTTCAACTCCTTCATCATATTGTTGTTGAGGTTACTGGCGTTATCAGTGATGATCTTGCTAGGTATCCCGTAGCGACATATTATCTCTTTCTTGATAAATCGGGTAACCACTTGTCGAGTGACATTAGCATATGAAGCAACTTTGACCCATTTCGTGAAGTAACCGATGTCCATTGGGAGCTTTGGGCTATCATCCCAATCATATTGATGCCCCATATAGAAAAAGGTCATGGAGAAGTTAGAACATTCAATGGAGTTGGTGGCACAAAGATATTGTCACCATATATCTGGCACTTGTGACATCTCTTAACAAAGTTATAACAATCAGTCTCCATCGTCGTCCAATAATAACCAGCCCGAAGGATCTTCTTGGCCATAGCATGACCCTCTGCATGTACACCCTCGCAACCTTCATGTATGGACTTTATGATTGTACTAGCTTCGTGTCTATCCACGCATTTGAGCAGTACAAAATCATAATTCCTTTTGTATAATACATCACCGTTTAGGAAGAACTTGGAAGAGATTCTTCTCAGAGCTTTCTTATCGGTAATGGATATACCCTCGGGATATTGTCGTTTCTCCAGAAATGTCTTTATATCATAGAACCAAAGTTTATCATCAGGATCGGCCTCGATTGCTAGACAATGTGCTGGTTCATCTAAGTGGTCAATTTGGATGGATGGTGCTTCGTTCTTCCATTTTACTTTGAACATAGATGCCAACGTGGCTAGAGCGTCTGCTAACTGGTTTTCCTCCCTAGAAATATGATGAAAAGAGATTTCATCAAAATAGGGTATCAGTTTTCTGATATGCTCTTTATAAGGTATCAACTTATTATCCCGAGTCTCCTAATCACCTTTCACCTGACTGATTACCAGAGCTGAATCACCGTATACCTCAAGAATCTTGATCCTCAAGTCGATTGGCGCCGCTAAACCATAAATACATGCTTCATATTCCGCCATGTTGTTAGTGCAGTCAAAACACAATCTAGCAGTAAATGGAAGGTGGAAACATGTTGGAGAAGTGATAACCACACCTATATGTTGAATGTAATTTTAAGTGTCGGGTTTTTGTTATCGTATCCACAGGGATTGTGAGATATCACCGCCTTTCGACAGTTGTTTTAATTCTTAGCTTAAGGTAACAATGGGGTTTTGGTGTTTGTCACGGTATCTTGCATAAAAGTGTAATAAAATGCGGTAAAAGTTTTGGTTTGAATATTTGAGAAAGATTGCCAAAGTTAGGGTTCGACGATCACTTTGCATGTAAATGTTCGATCAACAAAACTTATAAACTCCTTTAGATGATAAACTATTTCACAAAGTCCTCCCAGTGTGTTTATCTCTAACACACATTGTGAGTTTTCCCATTTTGATCCATTGTTTATCTCTAACACAATCTATCAAAATGACAACTTTTTGATTCAACCTTATGGTGAACAAAATCATTCATTACTATCTCTAGCTAACAAACAAGATTGGATGAAAACCTAGATTAAGAGTTGGTAAACATCTCTCGATCATGAACCAACACAAAGAGTTTTCAATAAGAACAAAGTTTTCACCATATATTCACCATTAAAGAGTTTACAAATGAAGATCCTTACATTTACACACAAAGCTAATGATCATCTACATCTAACCTTGACAAAATGAAGGACTTAGCTACTCATTTTCATGGTAGCTTGGTCAACAAGTTTCGGAAGAAGGTTGATCAACATCCGGGTCGAATAATCGAGATTGGATGGGAATCCACCTTCTTTTTGTGAAAGATGGTTAAGAGATGAAGAAAAATGGTTTCTAGGTCACAAAAGATCCTTAGAACAATGCTGTAAAAATATCTAGAAAAAGTACAAAAGTATGGAAAAAATAAGGTATGGCTCCAAAAAGTAGCCCTTTCTACTTATAGAGCTGCTACTGGGCTGTCATGCTCGCTACGCGAGCAGAATGGCTCGCCTAGCGAGCCCCTAAATGAGGCACCTGAGGCACCTGTGCCCAGAGAAACAACCATTGCCAGACTGTCATGTTCGCTGAGCGAACAAAACCTTCGCCTAGCGAATGCCACGCTCCAACCTTCGCTCCAGCGAGCTTGAGAGGTTTTGCTACTGGAATGCTCGCTGGGAGCTCGCTAAAGGCTCGCCTAGCGAGTGAGTGCTGGCTGCGCTTTTCACCAAGTCTGGACGTGTTCGCCACACACCTCGCTGGAAGCTCGCCTAGCGAGTGTGGTCATGTTTGCCACTGTAAAATACTGAAGCTTTTCGCTGGGCTCTCGCTGGACGCTCGCCTAGCGAGTCCTTCGCCACAGCCCTTGCCTAGCGAGCAAGCTGATGAATGCTTGTTTTATTTGATCCCTTTGCCAAATTTCTTGTGTCTTCACTTTCTATTATTTCATGCCTACTTCCTACACAATAACACACAAATCAAAGGTACCAAGATCGTTTATCATTGAATTGCATTTCATCCAAAACAAAGGTGGTTTCGAACACTTTAGCAAGGAAATGGAGTGAAAGATACCTATATTTGATAGCTCAAATTAGTGCTTTTGGGTATCTAACAACTCTCCCCAACTAGATTCTTGCTTGTCCTCAAGCAAAGTATGCCCCTTGAAGGACAAGAGGATTTGCTTTAAGAAAAAGGTTTCTCCGAAGTCGGATAAAACGGCTCAAACACAAGCGAATCAGCAGATACAAATTTCCAACGGTTCGAATAAAATAATACACAAGAACTAAAACTTAATAGCAATGCGAAATATGTATCTATCTACAACAATATTATTTTGAATGAATCACCCTATCTCTCCTCTTCGAATAAGGATTGAAGAATTTACGCGTTTGCAACCGCGGGAATAATCTCACTCTCTAACAAATAATGAAGAAATGAATTCGATTCATACAATGTCTAACAATTATAAATGGTAATGTGGAAGCACGAAGATCACTAAGGGCTTTTCGGTTGAAGCTTGGTTAGGTTAACAAACAAGGGTCATTTCTAAGGCCATTGAAAACGAGATTGCCGATGCAAAAGAGACATTCACTGTACATTATTCACACATCTCAACTTCGTTCCATTTATTTCTCATTTGAAACCTTCACAACTCTTATTTCACAACTCATATTTTGTTTTTCACTCTTTTTCTTCCAAGCAAGCATTCATTTTTATTTTCTCTATATTATATTTTTTTCTCTTTTCTTTCACATCATATTTACAAAACAGATGTTTTTCTTTTCTAATTTTTATTTTCAATGCTTGCTCGGTTTTTCAAGAGTTGTGGCACTTACTGATTCTCATTTTCGTTCTCCCCAACTTATTTCTTACTCACCCTAAGTGAATGCTCTTAACTTTTTACGGCAAAAGAACAATAATCAAGATTTTTCGGGTTGTAAAAAAAAGATTTTTGAAATCTCGCTTTATTTCAAGCTGAGATTCAACTGTTTAAGCTCAAAGGGGTTAACGAATACTCTCTCTGCTCACAGGTAAGTTGTATTTGGAACTGGTTGTGCTCGATAGAAAACAAGTGCCTTGATCATTTCTAATTGCTTCCACATATTCACAATAATAAAAGACAAAGCATGAATCAAATGAATCAACAAAACTTATTAGAATCCAGCATTTAAGTGTACAATGGAGGTTTCCTCACAATTTGTGGTTTTAAGTCCTAGATGAAACATTCATTCAATTGTGTTGCAAAAAGACAATACTCAATTACAAAAAAGATTAAAGTTCTTAGTGCATTCTAAAATTCTAGCCGGAGGTAACCATGTACCTTAGCCTTATTCACTTGTTTATTCTTATCATTGCCATCCAAGCTCGGATGCACCTTCATTGGATACTTCTTTGAGGAGCAACCAATCTAGAAGGTTTGCCACTCAACCAACCAAAAATTTATTAAAACAAACAAAATTTAAAACATAAATAATAATATTAACTTCAAAATTTAAATTTGTTCATGGGGGACAAAACACCCCAAAAGTACAAAGCCAAAATCAAAATACAGAATTCTGGAAATACAGTAGAAATAAAACATAAAATAAAAAATAAAAAACTTAGCCCTCCAAGGACTCAGAACCCTCCTCACTACCGGCTTCAGAACCGGTAGCCTCATCATCATCATTATCACCATCAGCAGCACCACCAGAAGAAACACCAGCACCCGCCCCCTCACCAAACACAGGCTTGTCCACAGGCCAGTTAGCGTTAAGCACAAACTGCTCACACGTTATCAATGAGTGATCACCGGTGGGGTCACTTCCCTGCAGCTGTAACCGCTGCATAGAATCGTGCATATCGAGCATGGCACGCTAAGTAGCCGCCATCCAGTCCCAGTTGTAATTGCAGACAGCCTGCAGGTAAGGATCGGGTCCGAGAGTAGAAGTACCAGGACCATCAGAAGCCCGGGTACCCTCTGCAGCTGCACTACCTCTAACATTCTTCGCCCTGCAATACTTGGCCACGTAACGGTCATCGATGGGTGGCGGGATCCTTACTTGACCCCTAGAAGGTAGCCTCACCCTCGCTTGTATGCACAAACTCATGATTAGGCAGGGGAAAGCCAGGGGACAATTCACACGAGCCCCCGACTTTAGCCCGCTTTCAATCACGGACTTAAGCTCATAAGCAATAATCCTCGCCACATCAATCTGGACATTAGTGAGGATGCAGTGTACCAAGTGTGCCACTGGGATCGGCACTGTAGAAGTATGAGACCTGGGTTGGATGTTTGTCAGAACGAACAGAAGGATCAGTTGAGCCAAGGGAGTCATGTCCTCCCTATGGTATCTCATGGGAACCCCAGATGGGTTCAGCTCAACTGATTTCCCTCTTAACAGCAGGGCAGCAGAGATTGCATCAATATTCCGATGAAGCCGTAAGTCTGTGTGGTAGGTGTCTCTCTCCTCGGCTCCTAGTTGGAGCGGTTCACCAAGGACGCGGTTAATAGCATCCCGATCAAAAGCAACAGGACGACCGGCCACTCTAGATGTCCAAGTAAATGGCTCGTCATCATCTGGAAGTGCGTTCGCATAGAACTCACGCACCGTTGCAATATCATAATGCTCAAGTGGGGAAATTAACCGAATGCACTTTTTGGTGTCAATCAACCCGGCGAATGCTCTGTTCGTGCCTTGAGGGTTGATGATGAATATCTTCTCCGGTAGAATTTTCCGCTTCTCCAAAGCAATGTACCTTACGGCTTGCTTCGGCCCGACAAATTTGTCGGTGTCAAATTGGATTGGTACAGGACGGGAAGTGCTCCCTCCCTTTCTCTTCTTTGAAGCGCCGGATCTAGATTCCATCTGCAAAACATAAAGAGGAAGCAACACACACAAAACAGATTAGACAGCAAAACCAGAATTCACAGTACTGTCATGCTCGCTGCTGCTTCGCCTAGCGAAGTGGCAGCGAATACTCGCCTCTGGTTCGCCTAGCGAGCTGCTAGCGAATTTTACGGGTTTTTGGGTTCTGCAGGTTTTTCAGTGAAATTTTTCCAAACCCAAGTGCTCATGGTGCCAATTTCAGAACAAGATGATCTATCAAGAAAAGAATCGTTCTATGCTATATGTAATTACAAACCCACATGCAAAACCTAAAATTCCCAAATGCAAAACCTAAAATCCCCACATGCAAAACCTAAAGTTTCCCATACCAACAACTTCATCCTCAATGTCTCATGTTCAGAAATTTCAAGCAATTTTGGAAACAGAAAGAAACAGAAAGTAATGAAGAAGAGGCAAACCTGATTTTAGCTCTGTTGAATTTGAAATGCACAGTAGGTTAGGGATGCAATGTTAGGGTTTAAAGTTTGAGTGAGATGTTAGTAAGAGAGATGAAAAATGAGAGTGTGCTTGAGTGCGCGTGAGAGTAGAATTGCCTCAGCAGAGTTTGTAAAATGAAATTTGTTTTTGGGCCCAAAATACATGGCCTTCTGAGTTTTAATTAGTGTTGTCACGCAGCGCTCGCTGCTGCTTCGCCTGGCGAGCAGCTAGCGAATCAGCTCGCTACAGCTTCGCCTAGCGAGCATCAAGCGAGCATGACAACAATTTCCTTTTCAAAGACAGCATGCTTGGTACATTCAGCAAGGCTTAACAAATTGGAATCCCGCTACAACAGAACAGAAAAACTGTAAATACTTACAATGTTGGGGTGTCTCCCAACAAGCGCTTGGTTAACGTCGGCTAAGCTCAACGGTGTGATGCTCACAGAGGAGCATCCAACGGAATAGCACAGCTCTCGCGATCCACATGACCGCCAAGATAAACCTTCAAACGTTGGCCATTAACGGTCCAACTGTCCTTCTTTTCCAGGTCCTCAATGACAATAGCTCCGTACTCCTTAACTTCTTTGACCCGAAATGGCCCAGACCATTTTGATTTCAACTTTCCGGGGAATAACTTCAACCTGGAATTGAACAAGAGGACCAATTGTCCGGGCACAAATTCTTTCTTTCGGAGCTTTTTGTCATGGTATTTTTTTACCTTCTCTTTGTACAACCAGCTTGAGTGGTATGCGGCATTGCGCATCTCCTCCAACTCAAGCAGTTGCACCTTCCTTTTCTCACCGGCCAAATCATTTTTAAAATTTAAAAATTTCAGAGCCCACAAGGCTTTGTGCTCCAATTCAACCGGCAAATGGCAAGTTTTACCAAACACCAATTGAAAAGGAGTTAGGCCAATTGGAGCTTTAAAGGCGGTACAGTATGCCCATAACGCTTCATCCAATTTTTGTGACCACTCTTTTTTCGAATTTGACACAGTTTTTTCGAGGATTCTCTTAATCTCACGATTAGAGACCTCAGCTTGCCCATTAGCTTGTGGGTGATACGGAGTTGCCACTCTATGTGATACACCGTAATGTTTTAAAATGCTTTCCAACGGTGCATTACAAAAGTGTGACCCTTCGTCACTTATCAACACTCGGGGGGTTCCGAAACGGGAAAATATGTTTTTCTTCAAAAAATTTATCACCGTTTTCGCATCCGCCCGAGGTGAGGCAATCGCCTCAACCCACTTAGAAACGTAATCAACTGCGACAAGCATATACTCGTTACCATAAGAGGGTGGGAATGGTCCTACAAAATCAATGCCCCAACAATCAAATACTTCGACCTCTTGGATGTTTTGGAGAGGCATCTCGTCTCTCTTACCAATCCCACCGCTTCTCTGGCAACTATCACAACTTTGTGCATGGGTATGTGCGTCTTTGAAAATAGTGGGCCAATAAAATCCCGACTGAAGGATTTTAGTGGCCGTTCTCACCCTACTATAGTGTCCGCCGTAAGGCGAATTGTGACAATGCCAAAGGATGCTCTGCGCTTCATCGCCAGTAACGCATCTCCTTAAAAGGTTATCACTACCCAACTTAAACAAGTACGGGTCATCCCATACGTAATACTTGGCATCCGAAAGAAACTTCCTTTTTTGGTTCGAAGTTAGGTCGGGAGGCACAAAACCACTAGCCTTGTGATTTGCAAAGTCTGCAAACCACGGCCTAACTTGAACTTTGAACAGTTTTTCATCAGGAAATTCTTCCCGGATTTCCTTCTCCGACGCGGTAACCTCCACATTCACCAAGCGGGATAAATGATCCGCCACCAAATTTTCCGATCCTTTCTTGTCTTTGATTTCAACATCAAATTCTTGCAACAAGAGGATCCAACGGATGAGCCTTTGCTTCGAATCCGGTTTGGTGAGCAAATATTTAATCGCCGCGTGGTCGGTATACACTACGACTTTAGACCCTATAAGATAAGATCTAAACTTTTCAAGCGCATACACTATCGCAAGTAATTCTTTTTCAGTTGTGGCATAGTTAATTTGAGCCTCATTAAGAACTTTACTTGCGTAATGTATCGCATGAAATTTTTTCTCTTTTCTTTGGCCAAGTACCGCTCCAATTGCATAGTCGCTTGCATCACACATTAGTTCAAAATTTGAATTCCAATTTGGAGCGACTATAATCGGAGCGGTAACCAATTTTTCTTTTAAAGTTTCAAAATCTTGCAAACATTCATCGGTTAAGAGAAATACCTGGTCCTTAGCTAGCAAATTGCTCAAAGGCTTAGCCACCTTTGAGAAGTCCTTGATAAAGCGCCGATAGAACCCGGCGTGCCCCAAAAAGCTTCGGATTCCCTTCACATTCACCGGAGGAGGTAACTTTTCAATCACTTCAACCTTAGCACGATCAACTTCAAGCCCTCTTGAAGAGACTTTATGGCCAAGCACTATCCCCTCGGTCACCATGAAGTGACACTTCTCCCAATTAAGCACAAGATTGGTCTTTACACATCGTTCAAGCACCGTTTTCAAGTTTGCCAAGCATAGACTAAAGGATCCACCAAATACCGAGAAGTCATCCATGAAGACTTCCATTGTTTTCTCAATAAGGTCGGCAAAAATGGCTTGCACACATCGTTGGAAAGTCGCCGGTGCATTGCACAACCCAAAGGGCATTTTTCGGTACGCGAACACTCCAAATGGACATGTGAAAGCCGTCTTTTCATGATCGGCCGGGTCAACCGCAATTTGTTTATACCCGGAATAGCCATCCAAGAAACAATAGTATTGTTGGCCCGAGAGTCTTTCGAGCATTTGATCCATGAACGGGAGTGGAAAATGGTCCTTTCGAGTTGCGGTATTCAACCGCCTATAATCAATACACATTCGCCACCCCGTTGCAACTTTAGTAGGGATCAATTCATCCTTGTCATTCCGGATCACGGTAATTCCACCTTTCTTCAGAACCACATGCACGGGACTAACCCATGGACTATCCGAGATCGGGTAAATCATTCCCGCATCCAACAGCTTTATAACTTCCTTTCGAACAACCTCCTTCATGGTAGGATTTAAGCGGCGTTGAGGTTGAGCCACCGGCTTAAAATCCTCTTCCATCAAGATCTTGTGCATGCAATAGGAAGGGCTAATTCCTTTTAGATCAGAAAGAGTCCAACCCATGGCTTCTTGATTTTTTTTTAGCACATGGATCAAGCGGGCTTCTTCATCATTTGTCAAAAGGTTGCTTATGATGACCGGCTTTGCTTCGGTCTCATCTAGGAATACATACTTCAAAGTAGAAGGTAGTATTTTCAATTCAATAGGCGCTTTTTCGTCAGTAGCCTCCTTCTTCAAGTCTTCTTCCTCAACTTCCCACGGTTGTAGTTCGTCTAAACTATCAAGTTCCTTTAAGCATTCCTCAAGAGCTTGCTCTTCTTCAACGGTGAAAACCTCCAATGAGTCGTCAAGAGCTAACTCCATAGGAGATATCTCATAAATATGCTTAGAAACCTCAAAAACTGCTTCTTCGATCACATCGATGCGAAAGCTATCATTTCTATCTTTTGAATGCTTCATTGCTTCGAATAGATCGAATGTTACTTCCTCATTTTGGACTCTCACCTTCATTAAACCGTCATCAACGTCTATCATCATTCACGCGGTTTTCATGAACGGTCGGCCCAAGATGAGCGGAGCATCATCATCTTCTTCCATATCAATAACAATAAAATCGACCGGGAAAAAGAATTTGTCGACTTTAACCAAAACATCTTGGGCTACGCCATGAGGATGGGTTGTCGACTTATCCGCCAATTGCAACGTCATTCGGATGGACTTAATTTCAATGTTGCCAAGCCTCTTTATAATTGACAAAGGTATAAGATTAATGCTTGACCCCAAGTCAATTAGTCCTTTCCCGACATAGACATCTCCAATTTTAACTGGCAAAGTAACTCTTCCCGGATCAACCTCTTTTTTTGGAAGCGTCCTTTGAATAATGGCACTACAGCTCGCATCAAGGACGATGGTCTCCGGTTCCGTATACCTCCGCTTTTTTGTAAGTATGTCCTTCATGAACTTGGCATACTTGGGCATTTTCTCCAAGGCTTCGGCAAACGGAATGTTTATTTGTAGTTGTTTAAAAATATCCATGAACCGGGCGTAATGCCGTTCATTCTCCCTTTTGGACGGGGCATGAGGATAAGGGAGGTTTTGGATTGGAGTAGTGCTCACTACCTCCTTTCCCTTTGCAACTCTAGAACTCCTCCATCTAGGCTTTTTCACTTCCTCCCCCATTACTTCATCACTCGTATTTTTCTCAATCTCCACACTTTTTTTCTTTTCAACTTCACCATTCTTTTCGTTATTTTCAACTTCTTCCTCCTCACTCCACTCCCCCACTTCACCATCAATATTTTCCTCCACTATTTCCTCCTCATTTTCTTTCTTTTTCTCTCTTTGTTCACTCTCAACTCTTTTGTTATTCTCACTCATCAACTCCTTCCCACTTCTCATTGTGATCGCCTTACAATGCTCCTTAGGATTTGTTTGCGTGTTTGCCGAAAAGGAAGGACCGGTTTGTTGTTCCGCGAGTTGCTTAGCAAGTTGCCCAACTTGAGTCTCGAGATTTTTTATAGCTGCGTCGTTGCTTTTTTGATTTGCCATTGACATTTGCATGAATTGCGTCAATGTCTCTTCCAACTTAGAAGTTACGACCGGCGGTTGTTGAGATTGATAAGGATTTTGGGGAGGGTTTTGACGGCTAGAAGAACCACCTCCATAACCTTGGTTATGGTAATAGTTACTCCTAGGTTGGAACCCTTGGTTCCCTTGGAAATGTGGTTGTTGATTTTGAGGGTTTGGTTGATAAGGTTGTTGTTGTTGTTGTCTCGGTTGGTAGTCCCTTTGGTTTGCCATGTAGTTTACATCTTTGAACCCCGGAGGTGGACAGAATCCGGTGTCATGCTCACCTTTGCAAAGCTCACAACAAGCTATTTGTTTAGCTTTAGAAGGTTCCCTCAACTCTTTTATTTGTTGCGTTAAGAGTTCCACTTGTTGTGAGATGAGCTTGTTTTGGGCAAGGATGGCATCGTTCGTCCCTAGTTCAAGCACTCCCGGCTTTTTCAAAGAGTTGCCTCGACTTTGACTCTGAAGATCATTTAGAGCCATTCGATTTATGATATTTGTAGCTTCTTCGGCACTTTTAGACAATAAAGAGCCACCCGAGGTAGCATCCAACAACGTCTTGCAATTTGGTTGAAGTCCATTTTTGAAAATATGGATTTGAGTCATCTCATCAAATCCATGCCCTTTACACTTCCAAAGCATGGATTTGAATCTTTCCCACGCTTCATTTAAGGATTCATTGATTCCTTGTGCAAACACTGAGATGGCCGTCTTAGATTCCATGAACCGGTTATGGGAGAAGAATCTTTCGATGAACTTCTCTTCTAACACGTTCCAGTCTGTCATGACGGCTGGTGTTTGATCTAAGTACCAATCTTTTGCTTTGCCGAGCAAAGCATGGGGAAATAATCTTCTGAATAACGGTAGTTCCTGAGCCTGATCCACTCCGGCCGCCAATGCTATCTCATAAAATTTCGTGAGAAAAGCAAAGGGATCTTCATGGTCCATTCCGGTGAATGGACTTCTATATAATAAATTGAGAGTTCCCGTTTTCATCTCAGCTTGCCTTCCCGTGTGGTTGGCAAACTGAGCAGTGTTTCTTGGACTGTTTATGCATGGAGTAGAAATAGGCGGTGGTGGTGGTGGCTCCATGTTAGGTATGAATGGTGGTGGATTTGTGGTAGAAGAACTTTCTCCTTGTTCTTGTCGATGTCTCGCTTGTTGCCTCCTTCGTCTCGTTTTGCTATTAAGCCTCCTTGCGGTTCTCTCGATCTCAGGATCAAAAAGAAGTTCGTCCACAGGGATTTTCCCTCGCATAAAACGTAAGCTGCACACTAAACCAAACAAATTACAAGCACAAGTCAAAAATTCGAAAGCTAAAACTTAAACAACTAATGCGATGCTCGCAATATTAATTCACAATCCCCGGCAACGGCGCCATTTTGTTGAATGTAATTTTAAGTGTCGGGTTTTTGTTATCGTATCCACAGGGATTGTGAGATATCACCGCCTTTCGACAGTTGTTTTAATTCTTAGCTTAAGGTAACAATGGGGTTTTGGTGTTTGTCACGGTATCTTGCATAAAAGTGTAATAAAATGCGGTAAAAGTTTTGGTTTGAATATTTGAGAAAGATTGCCAAAGTTAGGGTTCGACGATCACTTTGCATGTATATGTTCGATCAACAAAACTTATAAACTCCTTTAGATGATAAACTATTTCACAAAGTCCTCCCAATGTGTTTATCTCTAACACACATTGTGAGTTTTCCCATTTTGATCCATTGTTTATCTCTAACACAATCTATCAAAATGACAACTTTTTGGTTCAACCTTATGGTGAACAAAATCATTCATTACTATCTCTAGCTAACAAACAAGATTGGATGAAAACCTAGGTTAAGAGTTGGTAAACATCTCTCGATCATAAACCAACACAAAGAGTTTTCAATAAGAACAAAGTTTTCACCATATATTCACCATTAAAGAGTTTACAAATGAAGATCCTTACATTTACACACAAAGCTAATGATCATCTACATCTAACCTTGACAAAATGAAGGACTTAGCTACTCATTTTCATGGTAGCTTGGTCAACAAGTTTCGGAAGAAGGTTGATCAACATCCGGGTCGAATAATCGAGATTGGATGGGAATCCACCTTCTTTTTGTGAAAGATGGTTAAGAGATAAAGAAAAATGGTTTCTAGGTCACAAAAGATCCTTAGAACAATGCTGTAAAAATATCTAGAAAAAGTACAAAAGTATGGAAAACATAAGGTATGGCTCCAAAAAGTAGCCCTTGCTACTTATAGAGCTGCTACTGGGCTGTCATGCTCACTAGGCGAGCAGAATGGCTCGCCTAGCGAGCCCCTAAATGAGGCACCTGAGGCACCTGCGCCCAGAGAAACAACCATTGCCAGACTGTCATGTTCGCTGAGCGAACAAAACCTTCGCCTAGCGAATGCCACGCTCCAACCTTCGCTCCAGCGAGCTTGAGAGGTTTTGCTACTGGAATGCTCGCTGGGAGCTCGCTAAAGGCTCGCCTAGCGAGTGAGTGCTGGCTGCGCTTTTCACCAAGTCTGGACGTGTTCGCCACACACCTCGCTGGAAGCTCGCCTAGCGAGTGTGGTCATGTTTGCCACTGTAAAATACTGAAGCTTTTCGCTGGGCTCTCGCTGGACGCTCGCCTAGCGAGTCCGTCGCCACAGCCCTCGCTTAGTGAGCAAGCTGATGAATGCTTGTTTTGTTTGATCCCTTTGCCAAATTTCTTGTGTCTTCACTTTCTATTATTTCATGCCTACTTCCTGCACAATAACACACAAATCAAAGGTACCAAGATCGTTTATCATTGAATTGCATTTCATCCAAAACAAAGGTGGTTTCGAACACTTTAGCAAGGAAATGGAGTGAAAGATACCCATATTTGATAGCTCAAATTAGCATTTTTGGGTATCTAACACTATACCATGGCCTCGAGCATTAGAAGCACCGTTGTACACGAGCGTCCATCACGATCCTGGTTCGGGGCCTTCCCCGGGGCTTACTTCGAAGCCTGGCATAGTGAAGTCTCTGATTAACATGATGTCCTCATCTGGAAAGTCAAACCTCAACGGTTGATAATCTTCGATAGGCAGGTGAACAAGGTAGTCAGACATAACACTCCCTTTTATTGCTTTCTGGGTCACATACTGTATATCATACTCGGTTAACAACATTTTCCACCGGGCAATTCTACCAGTGACAGTAGGCTTTTCGAATATATACTTTATCCATCTTGGATGTCAATAAAGTAGTATGACAAATCATATATTGTCTCAGGTGTCGAGCAACCCAAGTCAAAACATAACAACTTTTCTCTATAAGTGAGTATCGGGTCTCACATTCAGTGAATTTCTTGATGAGATAGTAGATAGCATGTTCTTTCTTGCGTGTGTCGTCGTGTTGACCTAAAACGCAACCCATAGATTCATCGAGCACCGTGAGGTACATAATGAAAGGCCTACCCGGAAGCAGTTGTATCAAGATTGGGGGTTCTTGCAAGTACTTATTTATTTTATCGAATGCCTCTTGGAAATCGTTGTTCCATATAATCGATTGGTTTTTACGCAACATTTTGAATATCGGTTTATAGGTAGCTGTTAAGTGAGATATGAATCTGGAGATGTAATTAAGTCTCCCAAGGAAGCCTCATACTTCTTTTTCTGTTCGGGGAGCTGGCATTTCTTGGATGGCTCGAACTTTGTCGGGATCAACCTCAATACCTTTCTGACTAACTATGAAACTCAAGAGCTTACCATATCGGACCCCAAAAGTACATTTACCCGGATTCGGGCGCAGTTTAAACTTTCATAGTCTGACAAACAATTGCCTCAGGTTCACCAAGTGATCTTCTTCAGTTCTAGATTTGGCAATCATGTCGTCCACATAAACCTCAATCTCTTCATGAATCATCTCGTGGAAGAGGGTTACCATGGCGCGTTGATATGTTGCCCCTGCATTTTTCAGGCCAAATGGAATGACTTTGTAGAAGTAAGTTCCCCAAGGTGTGATAAAGGTTGTCTTCTCCATATATTTTGGCGACATCTTTATCTGATTGTACCCGGAGAACCCATCCATGAAAGAAAAGATGGAGAATTGAGTTGTTTTATCAACCAAAACATCAATATGAGGCAAAGGGAAGTCATCCTTTGGACTCGCTCTATTGGGGTCTCGATAGTCTACACACATTATGACTTTACCATCTTTCTTCGGAACTGGAACGATATTAACAACCCATTACGGATATTTAGAAATGGCTAAGAAGCTAGCGCCTAGCTGCTTCTTAACCTCTTCCTTGATCTTGAGTGCCATATTGAGTCTAGTCCTTCTGAGCTTCTGCTTGACTGGAGGACATTCAGGCTTGAGTGGCAAGTGATGTTCAACAATGCTGGTGTCTAATCCTAGCATATCATGATACGACCAAGCGAAGACGTGAACATATTCACGCAACAACTCTACCAACTCGGAGTGTACATGCTCGGCAAGAGATGCCCCAACTTTTACTTCTTTTTGTCAGTTTCAGAACCCAAGTTAATGACATCCATTGGTTCTTTGTACGACTGAATCTCTTTTTCTTCGTGCTCAAGGAGTCGTGCTAGTTTAACTGGTAATTCACAATCTTCCTCACTGTGGTCTTCAGCTTGGTTGATTGGAAACCCAGATTTATAGTTTATTTTAGTCGTGTCGTAATCAATGGTTTTTTTTACTCTGCATATGATGAGCTTATTTTAGTATGATTTTTGAGGAAAGTGGAAAAAAGAAAAAGAAATCTTTTTCCATTTCGTTGCTTTTAGTGAAAAGGGGAAAATAACTGAAAGAAAGGGAACACAAGTTTTGCATGCAAAAAGTAACTTTTATTTATTCACATAATAATTTTAAACATGGGGGCTCTTACAAGCTATCCTCTCGTGTCGGGCGAGGACGAGGGATGGAGAAAACAAAATGCATTACGTTTTTTCCGAGTACCCCATGGGAATCACGGTGGTCACCCAATTGGGAAGCTTAAATCCTGGAGGACATCTGCGAACAAGGTTGGGCGCCCCTGGTTTGCTACCACTGGACTTTCCAATAACTGCCATGGTATGCTCATTTTGATACTCGACACTGCTGAACTTGACTGGGTTGAATTTCTTTTTCTACGGGTTTGTCTTGCATGCTGTTGGGTGATAACCGATACCAAACCTATCGCGCTTCTCTGCCACATTGACGACCTTACCCCAACCTGGAAACCGGTCTTTCTCCAATGTCTAATTGGCACTTCTTGTTGAGGATAGGATGGTAGCGGCAGATTGGTTATGATTGGCCATAGCGGAACTGACTTCTTCAAACTCTAAACAGTGGAGCGGAACTTCGACGATACCTTCATCTGTTTCAACATATCTGAAAGAGGAAAGTTCACTGACCGACAAATCTTCTTCACCATACACAATTACTAGTTTGTCATCAACCAAGTATTTCAGCCTCTGGTGCAATGTAGAAGTGACTACCCCAGCGGCATGAATCCATGGTCTGCCCAATAAACAACTGTAAGTTGGGTTCATGTACATGACTTAGAAAGTGATGTTGAACTGGTGAGGTCCAACACAGATAGGCAAATCGACCTCCCTAATTACATGCCTTTGGTAACCGTCGAAAGCTCGAACGATCAATACGCTGGTCCTCATCTCGAGTCCCTTAAACTGTAATTAGCTCAATGTAGATTTTGGCAGTACATTGAGCGAAGATCCAATATCAGCGAGGACTCGAGATAAGATAGAGTCAGTACATGTGACCGAAATGTGTAATGCTTTATTGTGGGCATTTCCCTCAGGAGGTAGCTCTGCTTCATTAAATCCCAAATACCTACTGGCAGTGATATTGGCAACCACATCGTCAAATTGATCGACTATGATATCCTGCATCACGTGAGCGGCATTTAGAACTTTCAGCAATGCTTTGCGATGATCCTCAGAACTCAACAGCAAAGACAAAATTGATATTTTAGAGGGAGCCTAATTTAACTGGTCAACAATCTTGAAATCACTTTTCTTGATCAATTTGAGAAGTTCTTGGCTTTCCTCAAAAGTGATACTCTTCTTGTGATCTTCAATTTGTTCTTTCTCATTCATCGACCCTTTACCCTTAGTCGTCTCAGATTCTGCAGCTTTATTGTCAATAACTTTCATCAACACTTGAGCAGTCGCCATGTTTGGAGTGGCAGGTACAGTTGCCCCTGCCTGCAGAGTCGGAGTAGGAATGACCTTCTCCTTAGGCAGGATAATTGTGGATGTTGGAGACACCCTATGAGTGTATTTTGGAGCGAATACATGGCCACTCCGAGTCATGCCTCCCGTTCCAGCAATGTTGACGATTTTTGTGTCAAGAATGCGAATTTCTTTTCCTCCCAAATACGTTGTAGTCTCATAGTTCCAAGGCACTGCCTTGGTATTCTGATACGGGAACGGAGTGGGAACACGGAAATGAATTGGATGAATCCTCTTGGGAGGAGCTTCAACCTTCTTTTTTCTGTACACAATTGTTATTGGCTCAATTACTACCACATCTTCTGCTGCTTGAGACTTGGAGAACTGTATTAACCCTTGATCCATCAGTTCTTGCACACAACCTCTCAGCTGGTCGCAATTATCTGGATCAAACTCGCATACTGCACAATCCTCATGTACACCTTCTAGAAACCCAAACTGTTCAAGCCTCTTTAACACAACGGACATCAGAGTCTTCACTTTTTCAGCCCTTAGTATAGATTCGATAGCCTCCTCTTCGATCACAGCATTGACTGTTGCACCACCATGGTTTGGCAAGGGATTAGTCTTTACATTCGGTTTTTCTTTTCGGAGAAAGACGGAATCTCTTGATCAATTAACTCTTGGATCCTCTTTTTGAGAGCCCAAAATTCCTCGGTGGAATGTCCTATCTACCCTGTGTGGAAAGCGTATGTGGCATTAGGATTGTGACTGCGATTAAAGGGAGGAGAGGTTGCTGGAAGTTCTATTGGTATGGTAGCCCCCACGTGGATCAGATACGACACTAGTTCGGAATATGACACAGGAATCTTGTCAATTTGGGGTCGATTACCAAAGTTGTTTTTGTTGTTCTGACCTCGATTTGTCCTTTGTTGTCATGATTATATTGTTGGTTTAGATTTTTCTGAGCGGGTATTGATTGTTGATTACCCTTTTGCGGTTGGTACTGGAATGGAGGTTGCTGATATTGAGCTGAGACGACGTATGGATACGGATAATACGGCATATGGGCCATCAGAAATTGATATTGGGGCGAGCCTTCGCCGTCATATCGTTTGCTTCCCCTTCCTTCTTGTTAGTGAAGCCCCTATACGGTCTCTTGTTGGTTGTCTACGGTGCGGTCGTGTCTGTGATTTTTCCTGATTTCAGCCCACTCTCAACACGTTCCCCAATGGTTACCATATCAGCAAAATTTGTTGACAAACTACAGATCATCTTCTCAAAATATAGCCCTTGCAGTGTACCCATGAAGATATCCACTAATTCGTTGTCAGATAATGCTGGTCGGACTCTAGACGCCATTTTGCGCCAAAGTTGAGCATATTCCTTGAAGGTTTCATTAGATCTTCGAGACTGATTCTGCAGTTGAAGCCTTGTCGAAGCCATGTCAAGGTTGTACTTATATTGTTTCAAGAATGCCTCTGAGAGATCCCTCCATGACCGGATCTTTGAGCACTCTAGACCCATGTACCAATCCAAGGAAGCCCCAGTTAGGCTATCTTGGAAGCAATGGACTAGGAGGTTGTCATTATCAATGTATGAGGCCATTTTCCGACAGTACATGGTGATGCGACTGCGGGGACAACTGAGGCCCTTGTACTTCGGAAGGTCAGACACCTTGAATTTTTGTGGGAGTACCACATTCGGGACCAAGCAGAGGTCTCAAGTGTCTATACCGAAGGCGGAGAAACCCTCGATGGCCTTTATTTTGTCATCCAGGAGCTGATAATCCGCAGGTCTGGCCGGATCAACAGCGGGAGGAGCAACCTAACTGGCCGGTCGGGAAGTTTCTGGAGCAATTGGTGCATGCATATTCAGGGTACACCACATCTGAGGCGGGTAAGAGAAACCCGATGGCACATTTTGAGCAACATGAACCCTATGAGGGTATTGCCCTCCAGCCTGAGCATTAGGGGCCTAAGGCGCCCCTATCTGCACATGCTGGAGTGCATGGTATGTCAGCATGGGCATAAAGGTTTCCTTAGGATAACCAAGTGGGATGACCGGGAATTGACTAACGCTCGTAGCTTGATCAGACTGAGTGGGAATCTGGAAGTGGAGGCGCAAGCCTCGGTAGTCATCTTCAGCGTTAGGAGTGTCGTCAGGAACCTGACCTTGGTTGTTCTCCGGATCAGCAACATCGACCGGAGTAGTTTCGATATTGGGGAGACCCCACGGGAAACTAGTGTTTCCAGTAGTAGCAGTGGCAGAGAGAGCCGGATGAGGGAAGAAAGCCCCTCCATTGGCGAGACTAGCATCTAGGTGTTAGGGTATTCCCCACGGGTAGGCAGCAGCAAGCCTAGCAAAATCAACAGGGACCATCTAACGATTCCTGGTATTTGGCACCACAGTTTCCGCTAGAGTCTCGACGGTAGTGCCAGCAGTAGCAGTAGGAACGGTCACCCCATCAACATGGGTGACGTTGGCAGCAGTAGAGGCAGGGGTCCTCTGAGATTGGAGAATCTCAAGGATAGTCTCCATATTTTCTCTGAAGAGGTTCATTTCGCCTTGAACCTGGGCAAGGGACTCGCGAACAGCAGCGTTGTCAGCTTCGTATTCGGCCATGATCTTTGACTTGTTGGAGCGAGTGTAGTATTGATGACGAGTCGTCGTTGTTGCTGTGGAAAAATGGCGAGAGTAAGCATTTTGTTTTCTGGCGAATTTTGACAAATAAATGCATGGATGCATGTATGTATGCAAAAAGATTGATATGTACATTTATTATGTTTTTCATTCATTTTTTTTGTACAGGAAAACAATTCCAAGGAATCTGTGAGTTTGTTTATTTAACACAAGCAAATACAAAGCATAAAGATAGATAGTTTATGAAGCCAATAACCGAGAAAGTCTTTTATCCAATATCATAATACAAGTACAAACTAGGGAACTTCCCACTGGGCTACAAGAGTATCAACATTGGTCCTATCAGGCCTCAACCTAGTGAATTACAAATCAAACTTAAAGAGCGGTAACTAGAAACATCTTGATAACAACTCTTCATAATAAATCTGAGATTTTGGGGATAGGCAGGCACCCCACTTCCTCAATGTTGCGCTCCCTTCAGTTGGTAAGTCGTGATCTAGTTCACTTGGAATGTTGTTCACAACTGTCTTCTCTCGGTTTGAGAGATCTTCAGGAAGCCTATTCACTTGTGTACTGGTGTCTCCCAGGTTTTTATGTGATTTCCCTTTTAGCTCTCGAATCTCTTCTAGTCTCTGGTTCAGCTCGTACTGATTCTGGCGAAGGGTGACTTCTAGCTGCTTGGTGCAACTTTTCTCATCCTTCAACTCTTTCTTGCAAGCTTCTAGCAGCCTTTGTAGTTTCTTGGTTTGTTCCATGTGTTCAAGTTTCGCTTTTCTAGCTCGGTATTGAGTCTCGACTAGCTGTTTCTTTTTGGCTGTCAGACTGGCATAAGTCCCTTTGAGTGTGTCACCCACTTTGAGCCTTTTAAATACCTATGTTTGCACCTCATCATCTGCTTGACGAACTCTATCTCTCTTCTGATTCAGATTGAACTTCAAGGTTTCTTTCTCCAAAGAGATCTTACCGAGCCTGGATTTGAGATCATCATTCTCTTTCTCTAGGGTCTTGATAACCTTCTTCAATTCATCGACTTCAGAATTTGGATGGTTCTCTGGTTCAAAAGGCTTGACATTCATGGACGACTCGGACGGGAACGACAACAAAATCTCACTGACTATGTCTTTGACCCAACTGGTGTAAGCTTCATTGGCGATGCAATTCTTCTTACCCATCTCTGCTCTTCCTTGAGGAAAAATCGCTCCCCAAGCCTTGACAATCTTCTTGATCATCTCTGGCTCTTCGAACCCTTCATATAAGACAAGACCCTCTACACTCTTGAGATCATGTTTGTCCATCATAGGGTATCCCAGTTATCGTAGTGCTAACCTCGGGTTGTAGTTGATTCCCCATTTTGTACCAAGAAGAGATACATTAGGAAAATCCCCATAGTTGAGGATAAGCTTGACACTATTGTAAACTCGAGATACCAAGAAATGTCTTCGACTTTCAAGGACATGATCCACTGGGACCACTTCAAATTGTCTTTGTTGTCAATAAAAGGGCCTTTGCTAGGTAGATGCGAAATAAACCATCTATACAACAAAGGGGTACAGCAGACGATAGTCCCTTTCTTCTTCTGAGTCCTCACATGGATGGAATAGTAAGTATCAACAAGAAGAGTAGGAATAGGATTCTGATTTAGGAAGATATGAGTAGCAGCCAAGTCTACGAATTCCTCCATATTCGGAAACAATACGATCCCATAGATGAGTAGAGCTAGATTAGCGTTGAAGGTCGTCGAACTCCCAGCTTCGGAGAAGGCAATAACTTTGTCCACTAGAAACTTTGAGGTGAAGCCAAGAATTCCACCCTTAGGCTTCAAGTTCAGTTCTACTTCCTTCTTTCCTATGTGTAGAGCTTCACCAAGGTCTTGATATTTAGGAAGTTCCTTAATGCGAATGTACGACACTTGGTTCTTGATCCTAATACCCAGAATATGTGATTACTCTTCCAATGTAGGCGCCAACTGGTAATCTTAGAAACTGAGGTTCCACAAACTTGTAGTTGTGGATGTTCTTTCTCTCAGGGTTCATGCTTCGCTTTGAATGCTTGGTAAACAAACTGGACTCTTGGATTCCTGGAAAAGACATGCATATGCAAACATTTAGTCATGATGAATGATAATGTAATGATGAGATGATATAAGTCACATGGATTCAAAACTCTGGTAGGTTCTGAACAATCTGTATGTGCGACATGTTGCAAGCTCAAAGGTTCGACGTAACAAGAGTATCAAGGTAGGTAGAGTCTATGGTTTCCTGTAATAAAAACCAATATCCCCCTCACAGGTGTGGACTATGCTCCAAGGTGGTCCCTAGAAGGTCTCCCAAAGTCATCGACTCGAAATGGAACAATCACAAATAAGAGATCACACACAAGGAAAACAAACAAAGGTTAAGGGATGAATCAAGACATTATTTAGATCAATCATCCATTTTAGTAG
This sequence comes from Lathyrus oleraceus, assembly GCF_024323335.1. Taxonomy (NCBI): domain Eukaryota; kingdom Viridiplantae; phylum Streptophyta; class Magnoliopsida; order Fabales; family Fabaceae; genus Lathyrus; species Lathyrus oleraceus. The sequence goes on from NC_066582.1 coordinate 389,234,925, forward strand.
ATTATGGTTTTCACCTTATCAACACCCAAGTTCCATGGATATTGACAAGACTTGATTAGATCAACCGAGAATCAAGGGTTTGTTATGAGTCACGAGCATGAAGTCTGGGTAAGAACCATCCCAAAGGAGTGAACTAATGATAAAAACCTGTAGATCATGTTCTAAAAAGTTCCTAAAGTCTTAATTCCATCTATCGGATATTACAGGTTAGGATGACTGACTCATCAACCCATAATATTCTCAAGAGAAATTCGTCTGAGTGTAGTATCGCGTAACAACTGTTGTCAAGTCTACACTTGAATAGTCTCCGCACTACATCCTAAATAGGCCAAGATAGGTTAAATGTTCTACGGTCCTCAGCTTCTCGGACCCCAAATCAGAGAGAGTAATGCCTAACCACAAATAACTTGCGTGACATTCATAACTCCAAAAGGGTCTCCACTGAGTAGATGGATCTCAAGCCAACTTGTTAAGGACTACTCCGCACAAGTCGAACATGACTATACCATCCTCCTATCTTAATTGTAATCAAGTTCGGGTTAGAACTTATCTCACCACTCAGAGATCACCAAGCACAACAAGCAGATTATATCACACAAACAAATATACATACATCAAATATACAATTATATACACACACAAAAGTAGGCTAAACCCACTAGAGACTAGTCCCCAGCAGAGTCGCCATTTAATTTTTGTAGCGGTAAATTCATGACCATCAAGCTATGGATAAGCTAGACGTCAATAAAACTAGAGTTGCCACCGTGCTTTTATTGTTTCTAAGGGAAAAGGGAAAGGTACAAACGAAACCCAAAGATAAGAAGTTTTCAAATCAAAACTAATAAAATGCCAGAGATTACAGATAAGAGGGTTGGTTACACAAAGGGAAGGTGTTAGCACCCAAAGTGTCCTAGGTACTCCTAGGGAGCCCTTTTTTGTGTGCATGTGTATTTATACAAAATAATGTTTGCAATAAATAGAGTGTGGGGATGAGAAAATAATTCATTAATTATATTTTTGTGTTTGACAAGACCTTCGGACTTGTGCCTACGTACCAACATAAAATGAGGGATTAAAACCTCGTAGTTCGTGGTATCAATTTCAAAGTGAATGAGTTGCTTTTAACAAAATTGTAAGTTTGAAAGAGGCACAAAAGGCCTAAAATGGTTTGAATGAGTGTTAGTTCTTTTTGTCTTTTGAAAATTTTAAGTCAAGTATAGTTAAGTTTATTTACAAGTTTGATTTAAGAAAATAAGTTTGAAAATATAATGGCATAAGGCCAAAGTTTCTAATTTGCAATAAAGTCTAAGTTTAGAAAATACAAGCAAATAAGATTTTAAAAGGAGGGAGATATTTTAAAATCAAAGAAGTGGGGAGGAGATGAAGAGACTAATCCTAAGCATAAAATTTAAAAGTTAAGAGTTGAAAAGATCTGACCAATGGGCTGCAATCCAATAGACAATAATGTCATATAGAAATCCAAATTTCCCTTGGACTTTAGAATCAAGCAATATCAATACACAAATAGAAAGATGAAGAGCAAGGCATCAAATAAAGATAGCCACATCCAAGCTTAGCAACTCCATGATCTTCTTCATAATCTTCCATGTATCAAATGACTTCAAAGGTAAGCATTAGGCACAGGTTCAAAATAACAGTTTCAATATGATCATGTTGCAGATGAACTCAAACGGATCTTCAATATTTGTATCAGATGAATGTTCACTTCACAAGAACTTGGTTTCATGAAAGTTGGCATTGGACAAGTTCTTTTTCATAGGGAGTATTGCCTAATTCTAAGTCCAATGTCTCAGATCAAATCCAACAGTCCACACAAGATGTCTTTTAGGGTTTTTGTTCTTATTATGTACATTAAGGTCAAAAGACCACAAAAACAAACAAGTATATACAAACACAATATATTCACAAGATATGCCTCAAGTGAGCAAAGTGAAAATGACATTAAAGTAAATAAATTGAATGGTATGAATAATGGCAAATGAAATAAGACTAAAAATTAAAGTGCATAAAAGTAAATTGCTTGAAATTAAATGTTAGTTGTTAGTTTGATTAGAAGTTAGTATTGCTTTTGCTTTGGTTTTGTTTAAGTCATTCTTTGGAGAACACTCAACCCACTATTCACAAGCGTGGATCCTTGGACCAAGACATCTTCCAAAGGAAGGAAAAAAGGCCAAGTTTCCATACAATACCATGAAAGATGGGAGACTTACAATCTCACTTACTAGAATGTTATGTCGTTTTGTGTCACAAATTTAACGCTATGTTAAACAATTGTAATTGTACTTAAGTAGGAGTCACAACTATTTGAGGTCGGGCAATAAATTTTTTGGTGTTAATGCATGTTAGAGACATAGTATGATGAATTATGCTCCTAAAACATACCACACACAAAAAGAATATGCAAAAGAGTGGACCTAATCTCATCCACACTCATGTTGATTTTGCAATCAAATAGCCTTAGGATATAGAGATATCATAGGTCCATGACATGAATGAATAGAGAAGGGGATTGAGATGAAGAGGAAGGGGAATGGAATCAACACAAATTGGTCAAAGGAGGACTTTTACCAAATTAAAATCATTCATTCATTTTGGGAGATGAAATATACATTTCATCAATCCCCTAAATCCAATGATTTCAATTCAAAAAAGTCAAATCAACCTTGACCAAGACCCATCAATACAATTCAAATTCAACAAGTCAAGATTAGAAGCTCAACACAATTTATTTTGCATTCAAATAATTAAAATCAATTAAAATATACATTAAATTAAATTATGGTTGGTCAAATTCCTAAAACCTCATCAAAAAACCAAATAAATGGCTATGAGATTTATCATAGGTCAAACACGGTCAAAGGACCTTGGAGAAAAATTTCATAATTTTTGGAAGCTTAAAACTATTTTTAAATAATTAAAAATATTCACAAAATCAATTAAATCATGAAAAATATTAATAATGATCCAAAAAAAAATTTAATTCAGAAATTGAAAGAGGAATTTATTTAAATTTTTTTGGCGAAACTCTTATATTTTTTGGATCAATATTAAAATTAATATGAATTAATGAAAATAAACCAAGTAAAATGAAAATTAGAAAATGAGAAAAATGTGGACCACTTGATCTCCCTTATTAATTGAGGTGGCAGATCAAGTGGCTGCTAGCGCGCATTCCACCATGGTCATGAGTCAACGCGCAACACAAGTGGTAATCAGTTTCAACGCGCGAGATTAGAACATTTCAAATGGATCATGTGACTCTGATGGATGCCAACTCACCACCGGAGCCAAAGCTCCGGTGTCCTTCTCTGGTGAGCGTAACCGGACTGGTTCATCCATAACCATCACCAAAATTAAAAATAAGGACATGAATTTAAAGTAAAAATTCCTCTGAGCTCGAATCTGGCCTCAATTTATCCTAACTCCAAGTATATCGAAAGATACAACAAGTTGAAATTTGAGGTGCACAATCTGAGTTGCTTCGATTCGACCTCAAAGAAACTCAATCTTGTTGCCTACATTGGTAGGACTTTAGACAACCAAAGATCCAAGAGAACTATGGAGAATTGAGTGAGAATCTAAGAGATGAAAATTTCTGGAAAATACCTCCGTGCATGTCTGTGCTTGATTGATCTTGCTCAGGACACTTGATAGAGTAGAATTGAATGGATAAAAGGTTCAGATCCTTGGAGATCTGAATCTCAAAACAGCGAGATTCAAACTCAATTTCCAATGGAAATTATCAAGATTATCCTTTGGAATGAGAGGGTTTGAAGGTTTGGAAGCAAAGCTGGCGCGCAGGGTCCCTATTTCTGAGCATATAGGGCTCTATTTATAGCCAAATGAATTGATATTTGCGCACTTGAAATGAAATCCAAAAATAGCAATGTACATTACATGGGTGCATGGGTGTGTACATGCCCATGAAATCACTTCTTCTGATCCATATTTGAGTACAAGTCTTGCTGAGATCATGTTGGAATGTCATGCATTGGTGTGTGGAAGCTTTAAGTTCAATTTGTGCCAAATGATCACTCATGTTCAAGCCATACGCAACCTGTTCAAATCTTATCCAAAATGAATGAAATTGAACTTTTTGGAAAGTTTAGATCAAGAGAAACAACTTTCATGTTGAACACTTTTTCATTTGAAGCTTGGATCATGATGAATTTTAAGGTGGAAGTTAGGAAAATCAAACATGTCAAAAACATTTCTAAGTATCAAGCCATATGTTCACTTATTCCATATTGACTAACTTTTTATGTGAGCTTCAAATGAGAAAAGTTACTTCATCAACGTTGTAGCTCTCTCAAAATAATTAAAAATGGTCACAAATTTGACCTCATTTAGATTTAATAAGAAGGAGTTATGCATTTTTTAAGTTGAGGAAAATCACTTGTTCAATGGCATTGGTCCAAAATGACCTATAATATATCCTCATATCACATGCACATAAAATTTGAATTAGCTCTTCCTACAAAAATCAAAGTTGAATTAGACATCTTGAATTTGATTGTGCAACTTGTAAATCTTTCATATCATAAACATTGAGCAAGTTATGGCCTTGGGAAGTTGACCTCCAAATTAGGGTTTAAACAAAATGACCTATAATCTTCCACCATAAAAAATGACTTTACAAGCAAAAATAGATCTAGACCCGAACCTGAAAGTTGTTTGAAATGCCATTTAGAGTAATTTTTCTCTTGGAAACATTTTTATATGACAAAAATTGTAGGAGATAGGGTCTAGGGAACCTCGGTTTTGATTAGATGAATTCCTCTAGTCAACTACCATCAACCAACTTGCTAGCTTGCAATTTTCCTGACTTTTAGGACTTGTGGGAGATCATATGTGCATAAGATGATGGAGTTTGAAGTATACCTTGAAATATTTGATCAATTGGTGAAGAATATTGTTGAAGAAGTCACATAAGATACCTAGATGAATTAGGGTTTCCAAGGCAAACCAATTCCAAACTCTTGATGAATTCTTGACCAAAATAGCATGTGAAACTCATGGGGATTCATATATGATGCTAAGAGCCATAGTATATCAACTCTTAATTGAGCTCCTTGCAATGAGGGCCTTAAACCCTAGATTTGAGCTTAATAGATCATAGGTGAGCATGTGCATTACCTACAAAAGAGTTAGACAAATGCAAAGACATATTTTTGGTATTTTGGTTATTAAATGATAACAATAAAAAGTATGATACAATCAAATGGTGCTTGGTGATCTCTCCCAATACAAACCCCATAAATGAAGGGTAAAGAGGGTGCCAAGGTGTGATCCCAATGCTAATGCATATGACGAGATAGCATGAGGGATCTTAGGGTCAAATATAGGGTCTTACACTAACCACCACTACCAATAGAAGCACCAAGACAAGCTAATCACGAATATGGAAATGAAATTTGGAACTGGTCCTTGCATTGGTGGAATTGAACCTAAACATGGAGGAACCCTAGCATCCAAAACTCAAATTAAATGGCGTATGGTGTGAATCAATCCCTAACGCCAAGGGGATTCTACTCCCTAACCTAGGTACTACATCTTGGTGAGCTCAAAGCAAGAAAGTGCCACTGAAATGAAAATGACATACCGGAGAAGATGATCTGGAAATCCACCGGTAAGTTTCCTAAACTTGATTCTTTCTTCTTCTTCTCTTTTCGTCTCTCTCTTCTTCTTCTGAACTGGAACAGTGAAAAGTGAGGATGTTGTGGCTTATCTCAAGCGAAATTGAAGCTTAGATGTGAAGCTTCAATGGCTTCTAGGAGAAGGTAGATCTCTGAGTAGGGTGAGGGAAGAGATTGCAAGAGAGAGAATGCACAAATTCAAACAGATTTCCAAGGGTGATGAAAATGTGAGAGATGGGTTTCTTAAATAGAGGTTAGGTTTGTAGCATGTTAGCTTTGGAATGAGGTTAGGAGTTAGTTGGACATGACTCACTGAGTTAACTGAAAACTCAGTTGGTTAATGAGATAGAAACTCAGTTAGTTTGATTAGTTTAGATTGATTAATGAATGAGTGAGTTGAAACTTAACTGGCTGTTGCAGGTTAGAATTATTGAGGTTATATTGAAATAATTTTAATGATCTGTTGTGTAGGTTGAACTTAAGTGGCCTTGCTTATGTTTTGCATAGCTTGTTGTGTGAGTGTTAATGGCTTTGATGCAGATTGGCTATAGTAGGTCATCACTTAAATGGATTTGCCTTGAAGCTTGGTTCATGACCTATTATACAGGTATCATTTGCCAACTTAATTGTTAATAGGATTTATACAATGTTATGTGCTATTGTGTTGTGCCTTGCATGGTGTTGGAATAGATTAAAGCATGCTGCCATGACTTATGTCTCTACTGCATTGGACAATGGTGTTAACTTGCACTGCATCTATCCAAGTTTGCAAGGACTTTGAAGTTGGATTTAGTATGGCCCTGAGTTACCTAATACTATTGACTTGGTTCAGTGCTTCCATGTTATTCCCACTGCTGGTATTCTACTCCTTACCTTTTCTTGTTTCTCTTGTTGTAGCATGATTTAGCTATGGTCTTGCAATGCCATGCTGGATCCCTTTATTCAGTTCAACAGGTGGTAATAATGGCTTTTATGTGCAAAGCTCATGTTGGTTTTGGCCTCTGCAGGACATAGTCACCATTACATTTACTTCCAAATTCCTGTCTCAAGGATGGCCATGAGGACAAGTCTTGTGATCCCACTGTGTTGGTGGCTCCACTTGGCTTGTTGCAGGCCTTGAGGTATGTCTCATTTTTGTGACTTGGTTTGTGCATTCAGCATGGTTTTCCCTCTGCAACTTGATGTCTCATGATGGCCTTTGCAGGATACACTCACTATTCAAGTTTTGACTTGCAGCATTGTGGTCCTGGTTTAGCTTTAGGTTTGTCACCTGTTGCATTATTGTTTGCAAGTTGTCTTGGTCTTGGCATTAGATTGAAGGTGAGCACAGTTGGTATGTCATGCAGCCAGTGGTTTCAACTGTGCATGGTATGGATTCAAAGCTTCACACCTTGTATGTTTGGCACTTGTTTCCTTAATAAATTATCCTGTTGTGTCCTTCCATGGTGATGCAGTTGCATGTTGTGCATTTGCAGATAAGCTCTGGCTTCCATAAGGCTCACATGAAGTTTGCCATGTGACTTGGTGTGTTGCAACATGACTCTCAGCTTGGTATAAAGTCCTCATTGCAAGTTAACCCTTTAGCAAATCCTTGAGCATTGTTAGCTTAATCAAATGGATCTTTGCAGAACAACCTGTTGACTTATTGTGCATTGGTTTTGCAGGCTGCTGCCATCACTTGGTGGCATAATCATGGCTTGGTAGGAATTTAGCGATATGATGTTGTAGTGGTAGGTATAAGGATCATGATAATTATGTCTTTGTAACATGCTTCCACTGCAGGTTTTTGCATGATGCTTCTTGGTATGGCCTGTTGTCATAATGCCAACTAGTTTGAATATGAAGTTTCTTGACGGTTATGACTGAATTTGGTCCTGTTGGATTGTTTCTGCAGGGGTTTCCAGGTTGCAGCCTTCATGAGCCATCACCACCATAAACTGCAAGTGTGAGTATGTCCAATGGTCAGGTAAAGGTTATGGTGCTGCTGTAGGATATTAGGCAAGGCAATATTATGCTGCAGCTGGTAACAAGTTTGTCTTTGGCAACCTTATTGCTTGGCAATGGTTTCAACTGGTAATAGGCACATTTACAGCATGTGTCTACTGCAGGTCTTGGCTCAAGTAAGGCTTGGTGATGATGTCCACTGCAGGGTCTCACACAAACTCCTTATGCCTTTGTTCAATAGCAGCAAGGCAAGGTAATGTGCAGCATGGCTAGCGAATCATGTGTTTCCATGTTTGGTGAGATGTTTTTGGTTCAAGCCAAGGGTGATAAGCAATGAACAAGTGTTTGGCTGTGTTAGACCTCTTTGGGAATTGATTAGGGAGAAACCAAAGCCAATGGGCAATGGTTCCAAAAATGCCAAAATGACATGGTGCACAAAATGTATTACTTGTAATGGAAGCAACCAAGAAAAAGACATCATCAAGCATGGAAAATGGATGCCCATCACAACAAAAGGCTAGACAAAGTTGGGATGATCAAGGGCAAGTGAGGGTTGACTTTGGTCAACATTGACCAAAAAGTCAACTGTTGACCAAACTCAACAAATGGTCAAAAAATGCATTTTCTTTGTATTTTATTTGTAGGTGTACAATGAATTGTTGGTTAGGGTGAAATTTAGGGTTTTTGGATTTTGGGTTGACTTTGGTCAAAGTTGACCAAAAAGTCAACTATTGACCAAAGTCAACATTTGGTCAAAAATGTCAAGACTTGTATTTTCTTATGTATAATCAAATGTAATGGTTTAAAATGACATGAAATGGATTGAAATAGACTAAAAGATGGTTGGAAATTGGTTTCACAATTGATTTAATTATGACTTGAATGTTTGACTTTTGAAAAGATAATAACTTGACTGATAATGTATGTTAACAAGGCCATGAAATGAAGGCATAAGACATGAATCAATGGGAATGACTAGAAGTTGGCTTGAGACACAAGAAATTTGGTTGTTTGGATGACCAAGACCATAAATGTATCACCAATCACCTGAGCAACACCATGACTTTGGACCAAGACCAATGCCCATAGAAGACCAAAGTAAGGTTAGGCCAAGCATATTGATAAAAGGTGAAGATTTAGGGGTCATGGATGCACAGTCAGGCCACCAAGTTCATCTGATTCACCATCTCCTGATTAGGGTTTTGAAGGCCAAGACAAGGCATGGGGAAGCTCCATGAGATCATGCCTTAAGAAATTAGGGTTTTGAAGACCCTAAAGGATTGCCTGGCCAAATATTTGTTGAATTTAAGCCTTTACCACCACAATTAGGGTTTTGCATACCCCATGTTGATGATATGGTTAGCCCATGCTTTTGAGTCTTGATATCCATACAAACCTTAGCTTCATAAGCCCAAGTTTTTGAATCCATGATGAGTGATGCACGTGGATGAACTATGAATGTATGCAAGTGATCTCCTGATCAAGTGGTTGAATGAATAATTAAGAAAAAAGGGAGGGAAAATTTTGGGGTACAACATTTTGTTATTTACTTTATGCTTTTACTTTTAGCATCTCATATCACATTGTATGTGTTTATGTCATTTGTTCTTTATCTATTTGGACTTTCGTTTTATTTTAAAAAAGATATTAATAAAGGAAAGACCTTTGAAAAAATGGTTCTCTTGATTCATGGACTTATGGTTAATATCCTTAAAATTGTTGTGGAGTTATGGACTTCAAACTAAGACTTTGACCCTTGCTTTGGAAGTTGGTGATTCGAGACCTTGGAATTCATCTGGTACCTTTGACTTTGGACTTATTTTTGAAGACTTGGCTTGGTTACTTTGATTTTATCTGATGCATGGTTTACTCTTTGCTTATTTGGCTTGCTTGAGGCTTAATCAAAATGAGGGAATTATTGTTTGACTTATTTCATGAAGCTTGCTTTCTATTGGTTAGATCATTCCTCCCTAGCTTTTACTTTTATGCTCTAGGATAATCCTTTATTCTCCTCTCCTTCTTTAATTTTAAAAATCTCCTCTCTCTTTTCAAAACTTTCTTGTTTTTTCTAACTTGAATCACTTTCTCAAAAAAACTTTGACTCTTGTCAAGTGATTTTAAAAATATTTTTATTAATTGATTCTAATACATCTTAAGCATATTCAAACCAATTTCAAAAGGACTAAAAATGCATAACTCATTTAAATCATTTTGTGCCTTTTGTGCACTTCTTCTTTTAAGATGTTCTCAAAGTTTAGACATAAGTCGTTTACATAGTTGAGATATAATTCTCCTATCCCCATAGTATTGATGATAATTCGTTTCCACCCAAGAGAGCTAGTGGCATATTGGTTGATCTTTAATTAAGTTAGAGCCTTTCTCTATGGTGATTGAAAAGTCTCATACTTGTGGGTGACTAGTTGAGTATTCTCCTTAAAATGACAAAATGCATTTTCATTCAAAATAAATCAAAACTAACATCTTTTTTATTTTTACCATGAACTACGAGGTTTTGATCCTCCATTGCACTTTGTGGGTACGTAGGCGTGAGACTCGGAAAGTTTTGGCAAACACAAAAAGAAAATCATAAAAATACTTTCTTTTCTCATCTCTCCAATCTTTTGCAAACACCACCACTTTTAAGCCAAAATGCACAGATTTTCAAAGAGGTTCTTATAGAGTACTATAAATGTTTAGGGTGCTAATACCTTCCCTTTGCATAACTAACCTCCCAGACCCTTATCTTCTTTTATTAGTTTTGTTTTAAAACTTCTTTGGGTTTTGTTCGTACTTTTTTCCCTTTCCTTTTTGCGAGTTAAGTTAATCAATAGCTTAATCTCAAAAAATTTACCGCTACAGTTAGATACTCAATACCTTAGGGACACGGCACAATTGGCAGACAGAGTTCGTCATGCTGAACATTTGAAAGATGAAAAAGCCAGAATAAATAAGTATCATAAAAAAGAGAAAGTTGCTTATATAAAGACAGACGATTACCCGTCAAACATAGGTGAGGAATGTGACGAAAAAAGTGACGTAAATGTGGTTGAACTTAAGCTAGGACCTCAACGATGTAATAAAATCGAGGAGTAAGAGATCTAAGTACCTTCTCAATGATACTTTACTCAGAGAGATTTTTTCCATACAACTTCATCTCATTTGTGATCAGAGTCACTCTGGAGATGTAGTCAGGTACCTTCTCATTATTTTTCATGCTGAGACTCTCATACTACTTACATAGAGAGTGAAGCTTCACATTATTCACTGATGCATCATCGTTGTAGCATCGCACCAGTGTGCCCCATGAAACCTTCTCCGTTGTTGAATCATCGATTTTCTCAAACACGTTCACATCCACACACTGATGGATGTAGAACAATGCCTTTTGATCTTTCTTCCTTAGATCACACTCATCATTTATCTATTGCATTTTATGGAAGTATAACCTTAACGTAACCGTTGTTGATGAGATAAGAACATCTTAAGCTCAAAACAACACACGCATCTGAATCATCTAACGATTTCAGTTCTTGCCATCGATCACTGGAAGCTTGGTGCTCAGATTACCGTTTTCGTTCATTTTCAACCTTGTGCAATACACTCAGATCTCACCTAAACACAATGTTTCCCAATCCCGCAGAATCAAGATATGTGATTCTGTTACGATTCTGAACAAAAATTCAACACGAATTCTCCGAACAGAAATCAATCACACAATGCCTCACCGTTTCACTCGTGTTTCCCGTGGTGTTTCCCTGTGGATCTGAACCAGAACTCTAGATACTAATTGTTGTTGCACAAGATGATAAATATGAATAATGAACAAGAGAGAGAAGAGAGAATAATAACAAACTTCTATTACTCTTGAAATGGTTACAAAATTGTTGCACTGAAAAATGCACACACACTGCAAAAGGAATAAAAGATACTAATGCTCACACCACTCACTTTTTTAAATACAAGTGGGAATTTTAGGAAATATAAAAATATCCTCTAACAAACTTTATCAATAAATTTATATAAAAAGTGAATTAAATCTAACACCATTGTTACTCTACAGACTTATTAGACATCAGTAACTGGTTCTAATTGTTTTGTTTTTATTTTCCATTTTGCAGAACTAATTCTAATGAAGAACAAATGATTGTAATTGGACTAATATGTTTGGCTTGTATAATGCAGACACTTTTAAGTATCAGAAGAAAGTTTGATGTACATCTTAATAGTTTAAGGAATAAAGTACTTTAAGATCGATAGTTTTAGGACAATGCTGAAGTAAAGTAGTTTATTGTAAGAGGATCAATTTATGATCTCTATCAATGTAATGCAATTTTATGAATAAACAAGTTTTTATATTGATATGATAAATTCTTACTGTCATATGAATATGTCTTTCTTCACAATAATGCATGATTTATTTTTTAATTTAAACTTAAGTTTTCTATTTTATTATAAATTCTTAATAAATATTCATGTATAAATTTATAATTTAGCATAAAAAAGAAATATATAAAATTATAATAATTGTAAAAAATTATTGTCAAGAAGTATTTTGGAATGAACAAAATTTAAGTAATTGATTTCGATTTGACCACTCTCTACTACATGAGGTTGAAAGTAATTCATTTTGATTCGATCACTTTCTGCATGAGGTAAATGCCGTAGATTGATGACTAATTTCTTTAAAATATTAATCTATTTTTTAAAGTCTGTCCCATGATATTTGTTCATTTAAAAAAATTATTAACTATAATTATAAATATTATTATATATTAAAATATAATAAATAACATTAAAAATATATATATGATAAGGTGCAAAAAAATTATAATTTAGAATGTTATTTATAAACTAATTTATGTGTATTAAACTTTAAAAATAATAACTATTTAGATATTTAAAGAAATGTTATTGAAAAACCAAATATTTAAAGAAATGTAACTTGTAACTATAATAAATTTTAAATATATTTTAATCATTAGTATACCAATAATATTTTTCAAAAGAAATTAATAATGAATTATGTATTAACTTGTATAATTAATAATTATAAATATACGAATTATATATAAATTATAAAAATGACATATTTATATTGCATATTTATAATTATTTTATATATATAGAAAATAAAAAATTATTAAATAACTCATAAATATGTTTTTAATTATTTTAAGATTATAAAATATGTAATAATTTGTAACTAAAAAGGTCAATATTTTAAATGACAACCAAAGTTATATTTGTGATCTAAATATTTTTATTGAGAAAGTGAATTGATGATACAAATATTTTATAAACGAGAAAAAGTGTATTGATGATATAAATATTTTTATAAATGGAAAAAGTGAAAGTGTATTGATGATACAAATATTTTATAAATGAGAAAAAGTGTATTGTTGATATAACTATTTTTATAAACGGAAAAAGTGTATGTTGATATAACTATTTTTAAATGAGAAAAAATGTATTATTAATAGTTTTTTTTTTATAAATGACAACAAATAAAACAATGTTGAAAGAAAAATAAAGTATTCTTGATCTAAATAATTTTTTATAAATCGGAAGAGTTTATTAATTATAATAGAGGTCCTTTAAGTTATTTTTTTAGCATATTTATCTTTAAAAAAAATTGTAATAATTTATTCTTTTAGGGTGACTTCTACATGATTTTTCTCACATTTTGAACATTTAAAAATATGTGACGGTTGTATTTGTAGTTGCACTTCATCAATTTTATATCATCAAAATAATTACATCCAAAATTAACATCTTTACTCTGTTAAAAAAAATAACGATACAAATCTATGGTAATTTAAATGATCAAATTGTTAAAAAAAACTAAAATGACAAATGTTATACAAAACTAAAGACCCTAGGGCCTGTTTGATATGCTTTTGGAATACTGTTTTTTAGTTTTTAAAAATTAAAAATTATAAAATTTGTTTGGTAGTCTAATTTTATAAAACTATTTCTCAAAACTATTTTCTATTTGTGAGTTTTTAAAACTAAAAATCTAAAATAGGTTTTTGAGGTTTTGATTTTTTGGTTTTTAGTTTTGGAAATTAGAAAGAGGACAAAACAAGAAAAAATAGTACTATATTTATCAATGGCAAATTTGTAACGATGTTCAACTTTAAAACAATTTTTAAAAATTAGATTACCAAACATGTTTTTTCCTCAAAACTTTTTTTTAAAACTTAATTTCCAAAATAATTTTTAAAAACTAAAAACTAAAACTCATTCAAACGGTCCCTATTATATAATTTTGTATTTTGTCATCTTTATATGGAGTTATGTAGGGTAGTATAATATCTTATATTATTAATAATTTATAGATTAATTTTCTATTCATATACTCATTTTTAATTGAGATAAATGATACAATGTATGTTGTTAATTTGTTTGAGTTAAATATAGTAATAAAATAAAAAGTGATTTATAATAGAAGATTCATGAAGAGACATATCACATATTAATCTTTGGATTTAATTGATATATAATAACCGTGTAAAAAGATTTTACACCGTCAATTAATCATATTAATTGGATATATAAATAAATTTGATTTTTATTTTAAAAATCTATAAAGTAATGCAAACGGGTGATGGTGATGAATCGATCGAATAAAGCTTTTTACACTGACAATGCATAATAATTAATTATTTAATTTTTTTATCAAATAAAACAAAAATAAAAGTTATTTTAACAAAATTAAAGAAATTGAATTTTTGAATCGATCATAACACAAAGATTACAATTATAATTTTTTTAATATTCATTTTATGGATTTATTTTGAATTCAAATTTGATTCATTCAATTCATGTTTTTAGTTCAATAAATTAATTATTAAATTAAAACTCGAATAATTTTCGATTTGATTTAATGTTTCGTGAATCTTAGTCTTGTCTACGTGTTTTATACTGTTTTTTAATATATTCTTTTTTGCCCTTTAAAAGAAGAATTTAATTGAAATATACGGTGTAGAAAGATTTTACACCGTCAATTAATCATAGACGTCAGATATTAAAAAAAGTTTGATTTTTATTTTAAAAATCTATAAAATAGTATAAACGGATGATGATGATGAATCGATTGTGTAAAACTTTTTACAATGACAGTATATAATAATTAATCTCGTTAAAGAAACATCTGAAAATTGACACAATCCTAATAGAATGTGACGGGAGTAGTGTATTCCTCTTGTGCAAGGGTTTTTCATTAAAATGTTGGAAAGGTCGCATTAAATTTTGAATCACCTAGAGTACCTTTGTTCTAATATAAAAAATATTTAATTTTAATAATTTATTTATCAAATACAACTTAAAAATATTATAATTTTTTGATTAATAATATGAAATTAAAAAAATTAATTACACTGGATTACAGTAGTTTTCTTAATCAGTAAGAATAATTTTTTATTTTATAATTGTGATAGGAGGAACTAACGCAGAAGGAACGCTTAACAACAAAATCCCGAGATTAACGGACAAAAAACAAACAACGAAATGCAAAAATCTTATTGGTCAACAAATTCACAACGGGTCCCACCTTCATCCGCCTCATCATTCACACCTTTTTAAAAACCCCACCGACCAAACCCCCCACGTTTTCTTACACACCAATCCAATCGATTCCCCAACATTAACGGAATATTCCAAACCCCGTCATTCCCACTTTACTACCAACAAATCCAAATACACTTCTCACGTCACGTCAACTAACGCCCCTCTCCTTCACCAAAGACTTGTTATTTCTTCTTCTTTCCCTTTCCTTCCTCTCATTTTCCACGATGACGATTCCTCTCTTCAAACTCTTCCTTCTATTTTCTCTCTTCGCAATTTCCCTCTCTCACGAACCTCAAAACGTACACGCCTTCCCGAGACCGTTGATTGTAGAATACTCTGAACTCGACGAAGACGTGAAGCTGAGATGCAACAGTTGGAGATTCGCCGGCGAAGCGAATAATCTGAGTCCGTGGAAAACGGTACCGAAGGAATGCGCGGAACAAGTGAAGGAGTATATGACGGGGAAAGGATATGTTTATGACCTGGAAATTGCGTCTAAGGAAGCTGGTGAATTTGCTAGGAGTGTTCAACTTCAAGATGATGGATTCGATGCCTGGGTTTTTGATATTGATGAAACCTTGCTCTCTAATTTGCCTTATTATGCTGCACATGGTTACGGGTAATTATAATTTCACAATAATTTATATTATTATTTTTCTTTCCTTCTTGTATTGAGGTCTTTATACGTGCTTGCAGGTTGGAGGTTTTTGACCATGAAAAATTTGATGATTGGGTGGAGAAGGGGGTAGCCCCAGCCTTAGAACCCAGTTTAAAACTCTATGAAGATGTTTTGAATATGGGGTATAAGGTCATTCTACTTACAGGGCGGAGTGAGCAACATAGGGATGTTACTGTTGATAATTTGATAAATGCTGGATTTCGAGATTGGCATCAGCTCATATTAAGGTAATTGCTACAAATTTTTTAACTTCAGGTTTGCAAATGAAAGTCTACTATTTCTTAAATGCTTAGAGATTTGAATGCATCTGTGTAATGCATTTTTTATTTAGATAAATTCTATTATATGTGTTTAAACGAACTTGTTTACATATCTATATATTGTGCAGATTTTCCTAGTCTTTTTCCCTTCTTACTGCTATTAGCTTTTATCAATCTTGTTGTTGTGATATCTTTAATTGTTGGGAGATTCGGTGTGTTTCGGTAAATAATAACCTGAAACAGTGACACAAATATTTACCATTTCCCTTTTGTTTGAGTGGAAATTTTAACTATAAATTTAATGATTTCTGTCAACTATTACATATTCCTAGTAAGCTTAATGCTATTTTCAAATGTACTTGTCCTATTATGGTTTTAGTAACAGACTTTGATACACATTTTGAAATTCCCCTCTTAAATCATTTTAAGCCAGTCCCTTTTGGATGAATAAGCTTGAAAACTGAGATAGTATCTAAACGCAATGTTAGATGACAGAACGCTGAAGCAAAATGTAATCAGTCTTTACTTTTGGAGGAATCGTGTAAGCACCCTTTGATCCACCCTCTAGTTTCACAGTATCAAACTATAATAAGGCTAATTGGCAGGAGTCCAAAGATGATGCTCGCCATGATAAGGCGGGTTCATGTAGTCAGCCTAGTGAAAACTGTCGAAGTAGCAAGTAAATTTTGTATGCTAAAAATAATTGCAACTACTACATACTCTTTATGCTGTTATTTCTTAAACATTTTGTCTGCTCTTTATGCATTGTATTTCGCACCTGATGCTATATTGTTGTCTATTTAATGTTGATTTTTTTCAATCTGTCATGTCAAATTGTTCAGATCCTCAGATGATAAAGGGAAACTAGCTGTAGTTTACAAATCAGATAAGAGGAATGAGATGGAGAAAGATGGATACAGGATTCTTGGAAATTCTGGTGATCAGTGGAGTGATTTATTAGGTTCTTCAGTATCTGTTAGGTCCTTCAAGCTTCCAAATCCAATGTATTACATTGCTTAGTAATGCTTATTTATTTGCAAACAATCACTCTCAAGAATTCTGAGCTGTACATAATTGGAAGTTACCCTAATTCTTAATTCTTACTACTATATTGAACATGCCATTGAAACTCCAATATTAATCGGAGATCCGTAATACTTTCCTAATTCAAAAGTTGTAATTGTCAGCACCAAAATAAACTTGTATACTTTATGTTTCTATAAGAATGGTACTCAACTATTTCTTTTCTTTTCTATTTCATGTTAAAAGTAAATATATTTCTCTTTCTATTTCATGTTAAAATTATATTTAGTTTTATTAAAAGTTGATAATTGTATAAAGATATCAGATGCAATGATGCAGGTTTGAATCCGAACATCCTATTTATTTATTTTTAATAAAGATATATATTTAACAACAGTTAAGTATAAAAATATATTAAATTCAATACACAATTATATACTTTTAATTAATAACTTTATTAAAAAATATGTACAATGTAAAGAAGAAAAATGTCACATAAATATATTCGCTTTAGGATTTTTATCTATGTTATTTTTCATGTAATTAATTTATTAAATACTTTTACTTGAATAAACTTATACTTTATTTTACAATATTTATTGTAATTAATCAAATTAAAATAATAAATATTATTTACTCTTATTTTTAAAATCTATTTATATTATAAAGTATTATTATGCAAATAACCCCGTGCTTACCAAGGGACACCATTCTAGCCACTTCAATCTTAATATGCAAAATTTTGTTTAGATGTACTACTTGGATGGTAGATTTACTTTAACGAATAAATTTGATAATCACTCTAAAAATTTATTTAGATTTTCTGAAATTCTTAATTGATAAACTTATTGATTTAAATTGGGATCAGTTTATAGTTATGAAAACTCAAAATTTAAGTGACATGAAAATAAATGTAAATACGAAAACAATAAAATAAAATCAATTGTATAACGAGATTTTGTATCATTTATATGTCATTGCATATGTAGACGGTTAAAACATAAAATTGAAAATTGAAGGTTTGACAATGGTGGAAGAAAAGAAAATTGGGGAAGATGAAGTTGAGAGAGAATTAGAGAGAATAGAGTAATATTTGATGAGTATAGATTTTGGCATTAATTTTGAATTGAAAAATTACATGTGTATTTATACATTGAGAATAAAAGATACAACTAAAGTGACTCTAAAGGAAATAAATTCTATTAGTTTTTTGGAAGGGTAAAAACAAAATTTAATTTCAATTAACACACCACCTCACTTTAGTTGCTCCAAGTCCATCATGCTCAAGCACTTCTTTAGCCTCTTGAATACATCATTTGTCACACCTTTTGTCAACAAATCCGCGACTTGGTCTTCGCTTCGGCAATAGCTCAATCTAAGCTTTCCATCACCGACCAATTCTCTCAGATAATGAAACCGCATCTCAATATGCTTGCTCCTTCCGTGTGCAATTGGGTTCTTCGCAAGATTTATTGCGGAAACATTGTCTACAAACAGTGTGGTGGCATCATCATCACCACATTCCAATTCCTTCAATAGATTCATAAGCCACATAGCTTGGCACGCACCTAACGACGCCGCAATGTACTCGGCCTCACAAGAAGAGAGTGCTACAACCGGTTCCTTTTTCGAACACCAAGAGATTGGTGTACTACCAAACATAAAGATGTACCCTGCCGTCGATTTTTGGTCATCTTTATCTCCGCACCAATTAGAATCGGTGTAGCCAAGTAAATTGCACTTACGCCCCGTGTCCGATGCGGGAAAGAGAATTCCGCAACCAAGAGTACCTTTCACATATCTAAGGATCCTCTTGACCGCCTCCAAGTGAGACACCTTCGGCCTCTCCATGAATCTACTCGCAATACCGACACTAAAAGCCAAATCCGGTAGCGTATTGCACAAATACCGTAACGATCCAATCAAGCTCCGGTAAAGCGTTTGATCGACATCCTCCTCCTCATCACTTTTGGACAGCTGCACTCTAGCCTCACAAGGTGTAATACAAGCATTACAATGCTCCATATCACACTTTTTCAAAATATCTAAAGCATACATCCTTTGGTGCATAAGCAGCCCCACTTTTGACTTGTGAAACTCTATTCCAAGGAAGTAATTCATGACACCAAGGTCCGTCATCTCAAACTCTCTCATGAGCTCACTTTTGAACCTTGAAACACTCTTGTCATGGTTGCCCGTAATCAAGAGATCATCAACATACAAGCAAAGTATAATCACACCATCATTCGTATCCGATCTCACATAAACTCCATGTTCGGATACACATCGTTTGAAACCAATGTCAATAAGAAAGTCGTCAATACGTTTGTTCCAAGCTCTTGGAGCTTGTTTCAAATCATACAACGCCTTATGTAGCTTATAATACTTCATCTCTTTATCTTTTATCACGAAACCGGGTGGCTTCCCCACATAGACTTCCTCAACAAGAGGGCCATTCAAAAACACAAATTTGACATCCATTTGGTAAACCATCCAATTGTTGCTATGCGTAATACCAACAACCAAACGAATAGTCTCTAATCTATCCACCGGTGTGAATACCTCCTCGTAGTCTATACCTTCTCGTTGCAAGAACCCCTTCGCCACTAATCGAGCTTTGTGCTTGATTACTTCACCTTTGGGATTTGCTTTAACCTTATAGACCCATCGCACACCTATCAGTTTCTTTCCAAGTGGTAAATCGACAAACTCCCAAGTACCGTTTTACTCAATAGATTCCAGCTCCTCTTTCATTGCACATATCCACTTAGGATCACTTAAGGCTTCTTCCTCATTTACCAGTTCGGATTCGGCCATAAGCGCGGAATGAACAAAATCACCATCGTTATTCACTTCGTTATCTTGGAATCTTTCGTAATCTCAGAGTCTATGAGGCAAGGCTCTTTGCCTCACTGGTCTACCATTATTAACAACATCATTTTGCACTACTGTAGGTGCTGGTACAGCGGTGTCGGAAGCCTCTGAATCATAGATTTCAAAAAACTGCTGCTGCTGTTCTTCTCTGTGTAATCGATTACTCCCAGTAGGGTAATCGGTTATTGCTGCATTTTCTGTTAGTAATCGATTACTGCTATTTGGGTAATCGGTTACTGCAACATTTTCTGCATTTTTTACTTCATCAAAAGTCACATCCCGGGTTATGACGATCTTCCGATTTTTTCCACGAACAACTTGTACCCTCCAGTAGAGTGATATCCTACAAATATCAGCTTCTCACCCTTATCATCCAATTTCTTTCGAAGTTGGTCCGGTACATGACGATATGCAATCGATCCAAAAACGCGCAAATGATTCAAATTTGGTTTGAAGCCACTCCAAGCCTCTTCCGGTGTGAGTTTCTCCAGCTTCTTAGTGGGATACCTATTCAACAAGTAGGTGGCTGTAGACACAGCCTCACCCCACAATTCCTTAGGCAAATTTTTCCCACAAAGCATACTACGCACCATGTTCATTATTGTACGATTTTTCCTCTCGACAGCCCCGTTTTATTGAGGCGTATACGGAGGCACCACCTCACGCACAATTCCCTCAAGATCACAAAACTTACCAAACTCACTAGAGGCATACTCACCTCCACCATCCATTTTGAGAATTTTGAGCTTCCGACCGCTTTGGCGCTCCACCATGGATTTGAAATTCTTGAAAACTCCAAATACCTCATCTTTTCTCTTGATAAGATATGTCCAAAGCTTCCTACTAAAATCGTCAATGAACGTAACAAAATATCGATTGCCACCATAAGTCTCTACTTGCATCGGTCCGCAAACATCGGAACATACCACCTCAAGTAAGCCTTTGGTTCTTCGACCCGCATCTTTGCTAAACACATTCTTGTGTTGTTTAGCCTTCACACATTCCTCACATAATTCAGTTGGAATACTAATGTGTGGCAGCCCCGTTACCATTTCACTTTGTTGCAACTTTCTTAGATCCCTAAAGTTAAGGTGACCAAGAAGGTAATGCCATAACCACTCATCTTTACTTGCCGCAGTAGCTAGACAACGATGCTCCATAACCTTTAACTCAACCTTAAAGGTTCTATTGGCAGCCATCGGCGCTTTTAGAATCAACACACCATTTGAATCCAAAACGCATAAAATCTTGTCCTCCAGCCGAATTTTGTATCCTCTTTCAAGTAATTGGCCAATGCTTAAAAGATTACACTTAATTCCCGGTATATACAAGACATCTTTGATCCTTGAATGTCCACCATTCCCTTTTCCGATCAAAACATCTCCTACCCCTTCGACGCTTAAAGTGGTGTCGTCGGCAAATTTGACTTTACTTTTTACCGCTTGATTGATTTGTACAAACCAATATTTTCGTCCCGTCATATGTGTTGAACAACCGGAATCCAAGTACCACTCATCTCTCCCTTGGACTCCATCACGAACGGTAACCAATGCATTTCGATCCGAATGCATTTTCTCGCTATTTTCCGAAACAGCACAACTGCTGTCCCGCAAACTGTCACTATAGTAGCTGCTGCCCGGAACATCCGTGATCATTACTAGAAGTGTGTCATCATCATCTACCTCTTCCCTAGCAACCTTGGCTTCATTATTGTGATTCTCATTCGATTTACCACGACACGAATTTGCAAAGTGTCCAAACTTTCTGCACTTGTAGCATTGCACCTTACTCGCATCATGCTTCTTGAAACCATTGCTATGACCACTATCCTTGGAGCTACTTTCACCCTTTTCACTCGTCGAATGCTTTGAATTTTGCGAATCATTTGAACCAAAATTCTGAAAATTTGATTTACCTCTCGCCGTAAATTTTCCTTTCGACCTCTTATTCTTCTCATTGAAACGCGCTTGCAAAGCAATCTCCGCTTTGGCTTTGTCGACGCATCTCTCATCCATCCTTTATTCATGTGACTCTAAAGAACTTTGCAATTCATCCTTGCTCAAAGTTGTTAGATCCTTTGATTCTTCAATAGCCACAACTATGTTGTCGAAACGCGGCATTAACGAATGCAATACTTTCGATACAACATTCTGCTCAAGAATCGTTTCCCCACAAGATTTGATTTGATTAACTAACCGGGTAATGCGCGTAATGTAGTCGTTCATCGTTTTTTTGTCTTCCATTTGTGTTAACTCAAATTGTCGCTTGTAAGTTTGTAACCTTATAACTTTCACTTTGACGGCACCGACATATGCTTTCTCCAAGATTTATCATGCTTGCTTCGCCGATTCGCAATCGCCAACCTTCTCGAAATTGTCATTATCAACACAAGAACGAATCAAGAATAGGGCTTTGTAATCCTTCTTCTTCTGTTCTTTGTGTGTAGCTCTTTGAATGTCGATAGCCTCTGCCCCTAATTGTGTAACTCCATTGACGACGATCTTAAGCACCTCTTGATAACCAAACAAAATCCTCATTTGTTTTTCCCATTTATCATAGTTCTTCGAATCAAGAATCGGGAGATTGGTGGGAATTCGATCATTGGAAACAGTTACCATTGTTGCAGCGGATTAAGATCGATAACCAAGGCTCTTGATGCCAAATGTTAGAACATAAAACTGAAAATTGAAGGTTTGACAATGGTGGAAGAAAATAAAATTGGGGAAGGTGAAGTTGAGAGAGAATTATAGAGAATAGAGTAATATTGGATGAGTATAAATTTTGGCATTAATTTTGAATTGGAAAATTACATGTGTATTTATACATTGAGAATAAAAGATACAACTAAAGTGACTCTAAAGAAAATAAATTCTGTTAGTTTTTTGGAAGGGTAAAAACAAAATTTAATTTCAATTAACATAGACTACAATCTATTTAGACCAATTTTGAAATGAAAATGTATTTATTTATGAAGAAAGATCTCTCGATTTATAAAAAATTTAATTGAATAACTATCGTATGCAATGTATGCCACATAATTTTTAGTTCCTAAAAGCTTTTTGTACTTTTAATTTTAAAATTTTAAAAACTTTTTTTTTGAATTTGCAATTTCCTTCGACTTGTTGAGAATTTTTTATTCAAATAGTCTAATTTTTCAAATTTTTTATTCAAGTAGGCTAATTTTTCAATTTTTTTTAAAATAATCTATTTTTTAAATTAATTTCCAAACTACTCCAATTTAAAAAAAAACGTAAATACGTAGGTGTCAGATGAATTGACGTCTACCCTTAATTTTAAAGAGGAGGAGGCGCCAATTGAATTGGCTACCACACATGGTGCTGCTAATCCAATTGGTGCCTATGTGTAGAAAATAAGAGGAGACACCAATTGGTCTATCTCATCCGTGTATTGTGTAATTTTTTTTGTATAAATAGAGATGTTGTGTGATTCATTTTTTCACATCTCTTTTCATTATATTGCAAACATGGTTCGTCTTCGTCGCCGCTATGGAAAAGTGATTTATTTGAAACACAAGCCTCCGAGGGAGATGCTCTTTTGGAACATTTGTCGTTTCAAACAACTACAGAGGGAGTTGGTTTGTTGGTTAGAAGGAAACATACCTGAAGGCGAAAAATTAGAAATATTAAGAGACTCGATGTCGTGCGTGGATGGTGCGAGTAAAAAATGATAAGGATGTTAGAGAAGTGGTGTTTTGACCAAATGATATCACTTTGATTGTTGTAATCAGTTAGAAATGTTGTTTTTAAATGTTATGGTTAACTATTTTTATCTGTTTTGATATCTGTTATTTGTGTTGTTTATTCAGACCTGTTCGGTTTTAAGTGTGTTTAAGTTGGAGTGATGTTTGTTGTTAACCTTGTTGTAACAAAAAGCTATTAAAATATCAAATCAAAGATTACAAAAATTGAAAGGAGTTACTAAATTATAATGCAGAGGTTGCTTCGAGATTGAGACATTTTTTCTTATTGTGTTCGGGTTAACGACATATATTACATAATCTTATCATTTTATCAGCCGTATCCATTTCTGTTCTAATACGTGTGTTGTTTGGCCATCCTTTTTTCCTTTTTCGCATCTCATCGTTGTGCCAAACTATGTATGTTTAATATGGAGGTCAATATTCCTCCATTGCTAGCACTGAGAAGCTTTCGTTATAGACATTCATGATGGTAATGACCTTGTAAACATCAGATAGATGGTTGTAAGCATCCTGGCGAGTATATGCGCATGGCGCAATGAAATGGAAGCAAGGAATACGGAAGGCCTAGAACTTGTCATAATCGCACAAACTTTTGTTTAGGCTGACAACATAGGATAAATTTAGCCTCCCCTCATTTGTGGTCAATTGTTTCTTGTATGCTGAATTTTGCCTGTGACAGTCAAATATTGTAACAACGTGTGTGCTAGCTTTGATAGTTTCCTCTTTCATCACTTTCATACATCATTCACTAAATAATTAACCTGACATTAACACTACACTCCATCTTTCGCCTCTGGTTGCGAAGGTCGATGTCAACCTAAAATAGGTTATTTTGACCAATGCGGTTGTTGGTAAATTTCTAATGCCTTTGAAGATGTTGTTCATGCATTCCACAAGGTTTATTGTCATGTGGCCCCATTGACACCCTTTGTCAAATGCCCTTGTTCACTGCTCTAATGGTATGTTATCCACCCACCTTCCTGCATCTGCATTTGACAATCTAATTTCGTCACGGTAATGTTGAAATGACGGCTGAGTTAGAGCATACCCTGCATTCACCACTTTTTTGCGAAGGTTCTTGTCTTTGATTGCACACATGAAGTTTTGTGCAACATGCCTAATGCAATAGACATGGATAGAAGGAGGATTATGTCATTCATTATCATGGTTATTGTAAGCACTTTCAATAGCAACATGTCTATCTGAAATCAAACAGAGATTGACTTGTTGAGCGACATGTGTTCTAAGATGACTAAGGAAGAAACCCCAACCACCAGCGATTTCACCTCCAACCAGAGCAAATGCAATGGGAAAGACATTATTGTTGTCGTCTTGTGCAACAACCATAAGCAAAGTGCCTTTGTATTTTCCGTATAACCATGTTCCATCAATTTGAATAATAGGTTTGCATAATGCAAAACCTTTGATGCTTGGTTGAAACGCCCAAAAGAGACAGTGAAATTTTTTATTTCCAACAATACAAGTTCCGTCTGGCGTAAATGCTGACAATGTCTCCATAATTGCAACCGTCTTCGGTGCGTATGTTTTAAGTGCCCATAAAAACCATGACAAATTTTTGTATGAATCCTCTCAGTTGCCGAATACATGTTCAACAACCTTTGTCCTTGCAATATACGTTTTCTTATAAGAGAGAGTATAATTATATCATTTGATGATATGAGATATTATCAAGTTATATAACTGCTTTTTAATTTTCAGAAAAAAGAAAAAGAAAAGAAAAGTTAAAAATCTCTAAATTAAGACAATGGTGATAAATAAAAGAAAAAAAGAGACAAACAAGATTTTTTTTTTGAAATGACGGAACAACGTTCTGAATTCTAAGGTTAAATGTTACTTACACACATGCAATTGTAATTTATACGGAATTCTACACATGTGTTTGATTTTCAATTTAGATATTAACTTATCGATTACTATAATTAAATTCCAATACTCATTCTTTACATGAATCTGTAATAATCTACTTTTTCTTATTAGTCATTATATAACTTAATGATTCAAGCATTGTTACTAATAATTAATCTTAATTAATAATTTAGTAATCTAAAACTTTAATTTAAACAATTATCAAATAAATTAATTTCACATAATTTAATCTTTTTGAAAATTTGTTTTTAAAATAATCATTATTTTCAAATTAAATGTTAAAATAACTATATTTTTAAACTATTTATCGAACTAACCACTTTTCAAACAAACAAAAAATTACACGACAAAAGCATGCGTCAGTGACTGTGGCACATGCATGCTTTTTTGCACTAAGGCGTCAACCCTAATAGCGCATGCATGCACATGATGCAATAAGAGTAGGCGCCACTTTTATTTTATTTTATAATTATTCATTAAGGGGAGGTGCCAGGAGGAGTGGCACATGCATACAAAAGGCTATTGAACATGCGTCAGGAGGAGTGACGCATGCATGCAATATTGATAAAAATCATTAGACAGTGCATCAGGAGAAGTGGCGCATGAATACAATATTAGGCTTTTGCATGCATGCGCCATAGGCAGTGACGCCTTAGTGCAAAAAAAACATGCATGCGCCATAGGCAGTGGCGCCTGCTCTTGTCGTGTAATTTTTTGTTTGTTTGAAAAGTGGTTAGTTTGGTAAATAGTTTGAAAATATGGTTATTTTGGTATTTAATTTGAAAATAATCGTTATTTAAAAAATCTATTTTTGATGTTTCATGGCTTAAAAACGTTAAAAATAACTTGTTCTTTGTTGAATCTTAAAATTATTTCTCCCATCTCAACATCAATCAAAACTCTACCTGTTGTTAAGAAAAGTCTTTTAAATAGTAATGGTGTTTCATAATCTTCTGTCATATCTAGGATCACAAAATCAACTAAGAACAATGAATCATCTACTCTCATAAACACATCTTTGAGAACTTCATATGGATAAGTGATAAATCGATAAGCTAAAGTAAAAGTCATATGAATTGACTTTGGTTCTCCATAGCTCAGTCTCCTCATCATTGATAGAGACATCAATTTGGTATTTGCTCCTAAATCACAGAGTGCATGACCAATCTTTAGTGGACCAATAGAATAATGAATAGTAAATCTACATGAATCAGTTAGTTTAAGTGGTAACTTGTGTTGAATAATAGCACCACACATTGCTGCTAAAACAATATTTTCATCACATTTCAATTTACGCTTTTCGGTTAAGTGTTCTTTCATGAATTATGTGTATACTGAAATCTGCTCAAGAGTTGCATAAAATGTATTGGTGACATGTATTTTCGTAAGCATTTTCATAAATGTCTGGAACTTCCCCACTTCCGCTTCTTTCTTTGGTTTCTTCTTCAAGATGGGGTAAGGTGGTTTGACATATTATGGTAGTTCGGGGTTAGGTTCATTGAGAATTTGTTTCTTAGTTCTTCTCAAAGGTGAGTTCTGATCTATGAGCTTATCAAGAGTATCCCTCTAACAGAGTCTTCACTCGATTCCTCACTTTTTTCTCCCTCTGATTTTTTATCTTCCTCTTTTTTAACTATTTCCTTCCCTTGACTTTTCTTCACATCCTTACTTACTTCTTTTCTCTCACCACTAGTACTAAGGATTGAAGGTACCACTCTATTTCTCAACTTCGTGGATTTGTAACTCTCATTCTTTAAGTTGTCTACAGTATTCCCACCAAAACCCCTACTTGAATTAGGTTGTGCGGCTAATTATTTAGATAACTGGATAATTTGCATGTCTAGATTTTTTATGGAAGCTTCGGTATTCTTACTCATAGTTTCCTGATTCTTGTTTACTTGTTTGAGACTAACTTAAGTCACTTTCATAAATTGAGTCAGGGCTTCTCCAAGTTGAGATGGTTTCCTTTGTTGTGGTGCTTGCGGAGCTTGCAGAACACTTTGATTCAAATTCAGATTTTGATTGTTGGTCCACTTGAAGTTAGGATGATCTTTCCAACCAGGATTGTAAGTGTTGGAATAAGGATTACTCTTCTCAAAATTTACATATTAAGCTTCTTCACTCACTCCTTCTGGTACACAGCTTCCATTAGCATGCTCTTCTCCATATAAATCATATTGTAGTGTCTGACCTTACTAACATTAGCTGGAACAACATTGGCTCTACCTAACTGTTGAGAAATCACCTCTAGTTCAACTAACACTACAATATTGGAATCTAGTTTGAGTACACCATTTGGTTTGACTGCTCTCTCACTTGTAGTAGCAATAACTTTGTTCTTTAGACGCATAAATGTCAAACACAATGTCTGGCATAATTTGTATAATAATGTACTTATGCAGCAGCAATAGCAAGTTTGTGAATGCATCTTTCTGTTTAGATATATTTTTTATGATGTGAAAACTATGAATTATCGTTTATGTATATTGGACGGTATCATCCGAGTCTAGATGTGCATTTTAGCGTTCTTTCATTAGGGAAATGGTTTGGAAAAATATTGTGCATCAAAATATTGTGTCATTCATGAAAAACTGGTTTTAGGTGAAAATTTCACATTACAGGTCGACACATGCGCGAAATAGGTTGACACATAGCTTATATGCAAATGAATAGGTCGGCGCATAGTAGGAATAGGTCGACACATATGTTGTAGTATTAAAGCCTGTAAGGTTCTGTTTTATGTGTTGACTGAACAGGTTGGCCAATAGGTAACACATTGCCTTGATATGTCGACACATGATCTCGGACAAGTCGACACATTGCTTCAATAAGTCGACACATGGCTCGTACAGGTCAAACTATTGAACAAAAATGTTGAAAAATCACTCTTGCTTTCAATCCTTTTGCATTCCTTTTGCTCTCTACTGGTCGCATACATATAAATACCATATACATGCATCACTCTCGAGTAAGGTTTCTATAGTGAGTAAAACCTACATGAATCTAGGATTTCAAAGCATCTCATCATCTTCAATTCAATCTATGCATACACACAATCAAACTACACATAATCATTTTTTGATTGGGTCCCATCTAGATTAGGATTGATAAGTCTAATTAGGTTTATTGAACTGAGAGTATTGGGTTGAGATCTTTGATGGATTCAAATCAGAAAACTGAGGTGGGTTTTCCTTCAAGATCTTTAGGGTTTGAAGGTTTTGGACAAGATTGCACAATTTAGATCCGATCGAGTGAAAGCCTTGGGACTAGATGTGTCGTGCAAGGGAGTAGCGTGAAATGGTGGGTCATGTTGACAAATCTTGGGTTCAACAAATGTGCGCTTGGGATTAACTCGTCCGGGTGAAAGCCTTGAGACAAAGAAATCGTGCAAGGAAGTATAAAGAACAAGTGAATTGAAGCGACATTGTTGGTGTCTTGATCAATCTTTGATCAAGGTTTTTGGAGGTGCTAGAGTCAAAAACAAACTTAGGATTTTTGGGATTTGATCTCTCATCTCTTTATAATTTGAAAAGTAAGATTTATTATAATAATATCTCAATTCGACTTCAAATTAAGGGAAGACATACCCAGAATGAGGTCGATTGGGGAACTGCCTAAGAAAATCCTTGTGTACTCTCTATCTATCTCTTTTATTTTTCAATTCACAAATTGTCGATTGCTTTGATCACTGGATCAACATAATTTGGATCATAATTTTGATTACATTTTGAATCTTGTGTTTGTCGTATTGATCACTAACCATTTTGTTGTGATTGGATTTCTTAGAACAACAAACACCATATAAAATTCCAAACTTTTTTTTTTCGCACACCAAGTGTTCGACAAATTGTTTGACTTAGTTTTTTGTGTGTGGATATCATTGGAGATATACTTTTACTATTGTATAGCACTCAATTAGTTGTGCTTAATTTTTGTTGATTGACTTGTGGATTATTATCATAACATTGACACCTTTACGCATATCTGCGCTATTCAATAGTAGGTTCGGTTACACAATTTTTGATATGGGAAATATTTGAAACTTGCTTTTGCGTCATAAATTTTTCTAAGTCAAACTTTCGGATAAATTTTTAACTTGGGATCTATTCCTCCCTCTAGATCTAGGCCTATCATCTAATAAGTGGTATCACGAGCTCTGGTTGTTTCCGGTCTTAAGATTTGCTTATTAGATAATGGCTCCCGAACCTAAAGGGGCATATGATAGAGAACCTATTTTTATCGGCAAAAATTATGGATATTGGAATGCTCGTATGCATATCTGTTATACCCCAAAATTTTCCCTCCCCTTTTCATCTTTTCAGTCAATCTTTGACTTAGGAATCATCTGTATACACTCATACTTCATTCATGTGCATCATTCATTCATTGATACTTGATAGTTGATCACTATAGATTCAAAGCTCTTTGCTTCCAAAGCTAGGGTTTGTGTATGGATCAAACCTTAAAGGTGTGACTTAGCTATTCATCTGATCACAGGGGAAGTGAAACCCTAATTTCTTGGTCTTTGAGGCATGGATTCAAGAAGACCTCACCATGGCATTTCTATAGGGAGCAAAACCCTAATTCTTGATGATGTTTCTATGGGACTTTGTTGTTTCTCTTTGGGCCTTATTTGGACCATCTAAACCCTAATGGAGGTCTCATACCTTGAAGTTTTGCTTGTGAAGCATCTAGACCCATTCAAAGGCATCGATTGAGGAGTATGCCTCATTGAAACCCTAATCAAGGAGGGTATGGTCCTAATTTGCCTTGTGAATTGACTTTTCATTTGGTGACAAGGGAAAACCTAATTTCTTGATCTTGGATTCAAGATACTTCATTATGGCATGCCCCAGGTTATCAAATCCCTAATGTTGTCTCCTTTTCATTATAGGGCCTCCTAACCCTATGTTTCATCTGGTTCTTCACCCATTGTGGTTTGATTTTCCTACTTGATCAAGGTTCACCCAATAACCTTTTATTCATGACGCATTCATGTTGTTGCCTTGGGTTTTGATTTTATACATTGGTGCTAGCCGAAGTTTTTAGCCTCACAAACTTCATCTACTTCCATTCATTCATTTGATCATGGTCATCCTATCATTGATTGGTCCATGGTTTTGTTTATGCCCTAGTACATTGTATTATATTGACCTTATTAAGGACTTTGTGTCTTTCTTTCATGTTCCATTTATGGTCTTTGATGTGATTTTATTCAAGTCATTTCAAACATGTCCAAGCCCATTCATTAAGTCCATTTCATTCCATGATCCTTCAAATTCAAGTCATTTCAAATAACATGTTCATATATTAAACCTATTCATTTTTCATTCAAATAGTCATTTTTATTCATTATCATCCATAAATATTCATTACATACCAAAAAATCCAAAAAAACTACACGTTGACCTGTTTTTGACTTTGGTCAATAGTTGACTTTTTGGTCAACTTTGACCAAAGTAAACCCAAGTTATTTTTCATGCTAAACCACTAAATGGCTAATCCTAGTTCCATATTTCATTCTCCATGTCCATTTTGATCTTGATTTAACCATTTGGACATGATTTCCCACTTTGTTGCCAACATGTTTTGAACTTGGTTGGTCATGCCTTGCCATGCCTTGGATTTTGCCTTGTTTTACCTTGCCACCATGTCCAATTTCACAAGCCAATAACCCTGCATCATGTATGCACAAACAAGAATTCACACACCAATCAATAATCATATAAAAACCAACCAAACATAACATGGCAGTCTTATCCATCAATGTTGCAAATGCACATTGACATGCCACCATTTGATCAAACATTAGGCCAATGTTGAATACATCCTAAACAGGTCATTAACACAACTTTTTCACACACCATGGTGAAGCTAGCGGAAATATACATGAACTCATCGCACACTCGAACATATAACAGAGTCTCCATCGAACTTTATTTATCCCCAAAGGGAATGGAAAACATCGATAAAATCCGGGGAAAGAGATATGATAGGTAAGGAAGTCGATTATACAAGGGGAAGGTATTAGCACCCCAAACATCCATGGTACTCCATGGCAACCGTTTGGATTATTCTCGCTTGAATATGTGTGATATCTAAAGATTACTCGCAAAAGAATGAAGGGAAAGGAAAGAAATAGATAAAGTGCTTGGTGAGGATTAGGGCCCTCAGGCCTACGTATCCTCATAGTGAAATTGAGGAATTTAGAGCTTCGTAGTTCAAGGAACTAGACGCGGGAGATGAAAAGAAGTGTGATAACAATATGGTCTGAATTAAAGGATTATATGATTTGAACTCCAACAAGGGGTGAAAATGTGAACCCAAGAGTAAAACTGGTATGATCCAACAAGTGAGGGCCTACAACACTGTATTGGAATAACCGAAAAAAGATTGAATTACGTGTTTGGTTTCATAGCACAAACAGCTCTTGGTTCATAAAGAGGTACAAGATGGAGCACAAAGGTATAGTGTATTTGGCTCAAAGAATAGGGTATATCACATGGAGTGAATGAAGGTTGATTAAGAATGCACCATGGGGATGAAAGGAGCGAAGTGACCAAAGTCATAGAATAGGGTATCTGGTGATAAGTGACTGAAAAGGTATGGTTTAAAACCAAAAGTCAAGGTATATCGAAATCCATAGGAAAAATGGTATTCATACCATAGAGGGAAACATGCATATTGGCCAAAAAGAAGGAATTAAATGTTTGGCAATAAGCCAAACAACTCTAGGTACGAAAGAGGATTATTCATTAGGCGTCCTAAAAGGATGTATATAGGTATCCAAAGAAAGTGTATTTCGATGTCAAAGGAATATTATGTCATTGGAGTGAACGATTTACGATTGAAGGTAGGTAATGAGTTATGAAAGATATGGGTGGCACCCTAAGGCGGAAGAGGAATAATTAGAAGTATGCTCACCAAGGATTCACATCCTAGTGCCTACGTATTCTCATTGTGCAATGAGAAAATCAGAGCAGTCGTAGTTCGGAACTACGAGAACAATGAGGGAGATATACAATGATGAAAAGTATAGCCTGTTTTAACAAAATGGTATCAAGGGAACTCAAAACAGCTGACTTCGAACTCAAGAGAAAAAATCATACCTTCGCGGTTCAGAAAGGGGGGTTTGTTTTTCTTCGACCTTTTCTTCACCTGTTGGCTTCCCCTTCCATCTTCGTCATCACCTTCAATCTCTTTCACCCTCCAATCACTGCCACAACTTCTTCCATCTTCTCCTCACTTTTAATCTTCCTCATTTCGAACAACCGCCTTCTATCTCCCTCTCAATGCTTCTTCTTCCACCTTCACAATCCTCTAACAGATTAACCTCTCACGGAACTCCATAAAAGCAATTCCAAAATCGAAACTGTGAGAGATTCCAATGAAAATCCGCCGAGAAAGGAAACGTGGAGGAAGAAGGGAAGAAATCAATACAAAAATCTGAAAGTATAATCTCATAAATCAAAAAGCTTTGTCATCTTCATCGCAAACCGGATATTCGCCTTCGTCTCGATCAGTAACGTTCGTCTCCGAACGCGAAGCCATTCATCGCGCGCACGAACGGGATCAGTGGTGGTCACCTTCTATGCTTCGCACCTGAAGAACGACGCAACATTCTTCATCATCAACGTCCACGACGACGGCGACGCGGACGCCACATAGCCCCGAATCGTACAACAACACTATACCAGTTCATCTCAGTATATCAGGCTGAACGGAACTTCGTCTTAGCTTCAATCAACAACGTGAGAACGCGATATCACCCTCATCATTCTCCCAAACATAGCGCATACGCGTAACGAAGTAGAAGACTGAATCCACCACAAACTGTAAACGTGAACCTTACACGAAGAGGTTCACGTGGACTACAAAGGCTCCTCGGCACATACGGTAAGAATTTTTGTCTCTCGTTAACATTTCTATGCCGCATTCGTGTGGTGTTGTGTTTCATTTTGAATTCGGTGGCTTCCTTGGGTTCACCGTGTTTCTTGGGGAGATCAGGGTTTGAGAGGCATTGAACATTAGGCCTTCATCCCAGACGGGTATCTACATTCCTTTCGGGCCCAAGCGAATCTCTTTCGCACCCCCTGTAGTCTTAGAAGTTGATTAGGCTTTGGGGCACCATGGCCCATGCATCTCCCTCTTGTCTACACCCTCCAAGTCGGGCTTACACCCCTCGCAAGGCCCATATTCAATTTTTATTGATTAGTTTTTAGAGATTATTAGAACTTAATTAGGATTATTGATTCTTAGAATAATGGATTTTAGGATTACTTGGGAATATTAAATTTAAGTTAGCATGTTAGATAATTAGGTTTAGATTTCCAATTAGAGAAATTAGAATTAGATTATAATTTTTAACAATATTAAGCGTTGATTAGAAATTTTGATCAAGGTTAAAATTCGGAAATATGAGAGGAATTAGGAATTTAGGTTCATTGATTTTTTAGGATTAGAATCTTTTAGAATTTTAGAAATTGAAATTTTAGAATAAAGTCTTGATTAGAATTTAATAGAATTTTTAGGAATATTAATTTTGGTTAGAAATTGGATTAATTTTAGAATTTAGATTTAATTGAATTTTAGGTTAATTAGATAAGTCTTTTTAACATTTTAGAATATTTTAGAGTTTTATTGAATTTAGAAAATAGTTTAAAGTTTAGAATCAATTAGAATTAGGATTTCATAATTAGAATTTTAATTCAATGTCCATAATTGTCAAATGACTGTTTTGCCCTTAGGTTAGAAATAGTCCATTTTTGCATGTTCGCATAATTTAGGCTTTGAGAAAATATTTCCAAAATAACATTAACCCTTTAGGTAGCTGTGTACCACTTTCGACTAATTTTTTCCCACCAATTAAGTTGATCAAAGTACGTTTTGATTGACTAAATCCTTTGACTGTGCTTAATTCCCCAAGCTTAGTCAAGTGATCAAAAGACCCTTGATCACTTGATAAAGCAAGTCCTTGTGATCAAGATGCTGGATGCTGGATCTCCAAGTTCAATCAAGATTCAAAGATCAAGATCGAGAGTCTAAGCTATGCAAATCAGTACAAGACAAGACTACTATTCAAGCACTACAAAGGTCAAAATCAACACTTGTTAATCATGAGCCAAGTTGTGTGCCATGAGTCTTAAGCAATAGAGAAGGAGTGGGACTGGAGTATTCCTACCCCCATTCTGAATATCTTTGGGTGCAGGACGAATGACATGTTTACTCATCATATTCACCTTTATTCATAAGCTTTAGCATAACTTGATTCAAGTTAATTAACAAGCCTCTTCATCGTTCAAAGATAACCATTCATCATAGGAAGCGACAAGGATATTCAAATTCAACACTCATCGATTACGATGTAAATTACACGTCATGATCCTTAAGTAGTAGAGAAGGAATGAGACTAGAGAATTCCTACCCCCATTTTGAATATCTTTGGGTGCGGGACGAATGACCTAGTTGCTCACTGTATTCACCTATATTCATAGACTTTAGTGCAATTTAAATCGGTATAATTGATAAGTCTTTCTACACAGATTGAAGATCAAACCGAAGAGCAGACATCCAAGCGTTCAGGGTTTCACTTTCTATCCCTTTGTTCTCCCAGTAAAGCTAAGAACCTTTTTGTAAATAAACTAAAAAACAATTAACCCTACGATTAGGATTGTATGCCATGAGCCTTAAGCAATGGAGAAGGAATGGGACTGGAGAATTCCTACCCCCATTCTGAATATCCTTGGGTGCAGGACGAATGACCTGTTTGCTCACTGTATTCACCTTCATTCATAGACTTTAGTACGATTTAAATCATGACTCTCATTTCAGAATAAAATTAAACTCACCTCATCAAACTCAGTTTTGCCTTTGGGCTTCATTTTCTGTTTAAAACCTTTTCAGAAAGGACGTGTTATTTCCGTTCTACCGTAAACGACACTTAAGCCTCCATGTGCGAGCAAGCAATGTCTAATTGCTAGAGTGCGATCCAAGTCATCCATTCTATCAAAAACAGACATACGCTTAAAGCTCCCATGCTCGAGCATACAAGCCAATCGACAGTAGAACGCGAACATTAATATTGTCCACTAAAAACAACTAGCTGTCGCATTACGCGAAAAACCGGCGGGAAAACGAAACAACAGAGCCGCCACCGTGCGTTATTTATCCCAAAAGAGGGAAAGGAAACGCTCGAAGTAAACCTGGAAAAGACATGGTCTCGCAACCAGAGAGAGATGGGATCGGGAGTCGGTTATGCGAAAGGAAGGTATTAGCACCCCTACGCATCTGTCGTACTCGACGGGATCCACGCACAAAAGGAAGGATAAGGTTGCTAAAAACTGCTCAAACATCACACACTGGCTGAAAAGAGACACAGAAAACAAAAGAAACTAACTCGGCAGGATATCGCATCTTGGGCATACGTAGTCTGTCAGGCACAGACATCAGAGTCGACGTAGTTCGGGACAGGGGGGAAACGTGCTCGCTAGGATGTCGCATCCTATGCATACGTATCTTCTCGGACTAAAGAAGAATCAGAGCACTCGTAGCTCGGCTAACGCACGCCAAACAAAACCACACAAGAAACCGACTGCCAATCGCTGGACTTACGTCAGACTCCAACAAGCAAACAAGACACAGGAAACCAACTGCCAATCGCTGGACTTACGTCAGACTCCAACCAGAAAAGGAGAAACAACTCACACAAACAAAAGAAAAGGGCGCCCGGAGAGATCTGCTCATCTCCTGCCTACGTACCTCATCTGGTATGAGGATCAGGGCGACGTAGTTCCCCTACGCAGGGAAAAAGGACTAGCCTAACCAGAGACTGGGAAATGACAAACTAGAAGGGAGACTGACTCGAGCCTAATAATTATCATGTAAATTCACCATGGTCCTAGGTTGAAGTTTCTATCTAACTTGCACAGGGAGCAAGCTATCCTAAACAGCACAAACAGTCATACAGAAGCACAAAGCAGGCACACACACTATATACAAACAGAGGGGCTCAAACAAGGCTAGGCGTTAGTCAAGGGGTCATGTCAACCTCGACAAACAAGCCACTGTAACAGGGTGATGTTAGCTCTTAACCCTAACATTGAGAGTTAGGGTGAAGCAGATGAAATGGGAAGTGAAGATAAGACTTCACAGCTCTTATCCCTGGCCTGGGAGAGCTTCAGACAAATGAGAGTGTGGGAGTTCAGAAAGCAGGAACTATTCTATCCACATGTGACTGACTCAACAAAGATCTTGGGTTAATATCCACAATGCATCAACACAAGGTGTGTGAGCAAAGTGGATGACACACTGAATAGCAGGAGATGGATTGCACATCTCTTTTATCTGCCAATTGCCTTATCAAAGGTCTTTTCCTGCTTGGCACAAAGATAAACAAACACAAGCATTGCCTCTTAAGGAGGATTTCAGACAGGTGCCTGCCCAAATAACAGGACAGGTCTTCCAGACTACATGAAGTCATAGAAATTATACCTCAATGGTTAAGCAACCAAGCAACAGCAAAAGCAAGTTCAAAAGAACTTAAGCAACTAATATACCTGAAAACAATCTAACTCAATCAGTATACAACTCAAAAAGTCAAACAGACAACCAATGGTCAACAGTTATCAGTACATAAGCAAACAAGCAATGCAACCATGTGCAAGGCACAAGCTCAACTCAAACGAGCTAAAAGCCACCTACAAAACAAGTCAAGATTAGCCAACATCAACCAAACAAACCAACTTAAGCAATGTGAACCAATCTCCTCAAGGCCATATGCTTCTTATCCTGAAAACAAAGCTCAAACATAAGCACCAACCACTAGGACAAGGCCTAGGGTCAAAGAGGGAGAACTAATTCAAAACAGAACATGAAAATTGACATGAGGCAACTTCAATCAATTAATAACATCATCCAAAAGGTCTCATGTCAATAGCATCAACCAAATTCATTTCACAAATCAAATAAGGCGAGGCATGCAAGTTCAAAGCTCATTGAAGCAACAGAATGAACAAATCCATATTAATTCAAAAATGGTTCAATTAATTCCAAGAAAAATCATGGCTAAACAGAACACATAACATGATCAACACACCAAAAATCAAGACATTTGGACAAGATTAAGCATGGTAATCAAATTCCATAAGGCAAGGTAAGCACAAACAAGCTCAAATAGGACACAATTTGATACATCAACTTAGCACAAGCCTAAAACAGAATTGACAAATGGTAAAGACCTCAAACCAAAGCCACAACAAACATCAACATGTCTAGAAACAATGTGCAAAATTTCACATTCATATGATAAAGCACAAGAATTTCACAAATGATTGAAATTCAAGACTATCCAAAAGTGCACAAATGACCATCCAGAATGAAAAAACTCAAACAAATCAGAAATGAATCCAAAAATTCCAAGAAAATTCATGATCAATCACAACATCCATAGGAAGCATCATACAAAAAATCACATCAATTGGAAATCATTTGGCATGGAAAATCAATTAATCAAGTTGGACAAGCAAAGGCGTGACACACATTGTCACACCTACATTCACATGATCATAAAGCAGAAACCACAAATGGTAAATATGCAAACTCAACACCAAAATGTCAAGGAATGAATCTAGTTTCATCATGAAAAATTTCAGAAGCATAGGATCAACAACCATTATTTCACAAAGGAAAAGGCAAGGTAATGTCAAAATTCATACACATACAAGAAACCTAGGGCAAAAATTAAATCAGCCGGGCACAACTTTGATTTTCATGTTGATAAAAAACTAGAGAGAAAAAGAAAACCATAGCAAAAATCCCCATATTTTTCGGATCATTTTCTGATTTGTTATGATTTTTCAAAGATTGCAAAAAAAAAAATGAAATAAAAATTGAAATGACTAAATGAAATAATAGGAAAATATTTAATTAAATTCGAATGGGGAGTTTGGCGCCTGGCTGAAACGCGGCGTTTCATTAAGTGAAACGCCCAGCCAATCAGAATGAAGCATGGCGCTCCCATGCAACCAATAACACGTGAACCCTAAGATTTGGCAACGGTTCTAGCAAAACATTTGGCAACGGATTAACAGAAAAGGAAACTGATCGAAAAGCGTTGCTAAAGGCCTGGTTCATCTTCTTCACCAGAACCCGTGCCATGAACAGTACCACTCAAGAACATTGATGAACAATATTTCCAGAATCAAACAACAAGCATATCATTGTAAAGATCATTCATCAGGCATCAAGAATCCACAATTATTTCATCAAAAACACATCACATATGCACGGATAGAATGAAACAAGAATCATCATCAAAAATTCAAACTAACATATCTCACTCAATTTGGCACGGATTCACACGATTCAAAGTCTAATCTACTCAGCATTCAAAGATCTATCACATTAGCACAATAATTTCGAGAATTAGAGAGGTTGAATTTGTAACCTCTTGGAGAGCAGAATCGAATTTGATGTTGTCCAAGCCTTGTAGTGCTCAAAATCTCCTCTATGATGCTTGTGAAGATGAATGGAAGGAGGATTGTAGCTCAGTTGCACGTGTTTCAACAGAATTTTGGATTTGCCATAGATGCATCAAGCTTCATGAATGCTTCCATCTTGCACGAATTCCACTGGATCTATGTGTAAACCTGCTCAATATCAGCTCAATAACAAGAATCAAACCAGAAAATGCAATGGCAAATGAAGAAATTGGAAGAAAATTTGAGAGAGAAATTTTGTATTCTAGATCTAGATCTTGAAAAATGAAGTGTTGTTAGCAGAATTCAGTTATGCTTAGGGTTATATACCCCCTGTTAATCCAACCCTTAATCATGTTTAAGCATATGCAATTGTAATTAATGAAGATGAAGGTGTAAGTGCAAATTAGCAAGTTCACCTTATGCATGATGTGCATGATGAACAATGCACGTGATTATGGTTCAATTTCACTTAAAAATGCATTTTGGAGCTGTTGGCAATGATAGAATGCTCACACAATTGGCCAAATTTAAATTTTGAAAATTCCCTCCAAAAATCAAGTGAAATATGAAATGATCATGTGATGATAATTGATGAAATGTAATGCATGATTTGGATAGTAGAGATCAAGAGAAAAATGTTGCAAAAAGAACCACTCCATTTGGCCTTATGGTTTAAAAGTTATGCATGCTTGAAGTTCAAATTCATTTGGCCATGATTGATCCATATCTTCTCAACCATACATGAGAAATTCATGATCTTGGACGTTTTGGAAAGGGGAGAGAAAGATCTTCAACTTTCATGTTGGACAAAATTTC
Source organism: Lathyrus oleraceus (assembly GCF_024323335.1). NCBI lineage: Eukaryota > Viridiplantae > Streptophyta > Magnoliopsida > Fabales > Fabaceae > Lathyrus > Lathyrus oleraceus. The sequence goes on from NC_066582.1 coordinate 389,274,833, forward strand.
ATTTGAATCTTGCTTGATGATGTAATCTTGAGGAGAAGACCTTTCCATTTTTGGCAATTTCAAATTACAGGTCACTTACTATTTTTGGAAACTTTTCATCTGACCTCAAATTCTTCAATGTTGATGTTTGAAATGTCAAATAAGACTTGTATGGACATGAATGAGACCTCTCTAACCATCTCCCACCTTCAAATCCATGGTTGAACTGACAGTTGACTTTGGTTGACTTTCTAGGGTTTCAGATGAATTGATCATGAACTGATGAGCTTTGAGCCTTCAATTCTTGGCCAAACCACTTCAAAATGATCCCTAGGTCACATGAACTCATTGAACCAACCCTAGGGCTTTGCTTCCATGGAAAATGCACTTGCTTTCTTGCACAACTGAATCTCCTGACCAGTCTGACTGATGACATGCAATGAACTATGTAATGAACAATGCAATGTTAATGACCTAAAATGAAAATGTATGTACAAATGGGAGGTGCAAATTTGAGGTTCTACAGCTGCCCCTATTCAATCAACTGGGAACCCGAACGGATGAGAGCAATGGCTGTCAGACTTTCAGGGTAAACAGGGATTGAATACCAAAGAACCGTAGAAATTTGCACTCTGCGGGGATCCGAGAAAGGAAAATTCACCAACGGGAGCTTCCACTGGGATCTGAGATTTATCACTGAACCAGACAAGACGTCTACCAACGACTTCACTGGGGATTTTTATTTTTTTCTCAGAACAAAGGAACCACGTCCAAACGTCAAAGGACGATGAACGGGAATAGAAATCACAACTAGACGCCAACGGACGACTAGGAAAAACTCGACGTTTATCGAAACCAACGGAGAGGTAACCAGACATTAATGAATGACTGGGAAAGAAAGGGATACAACCAGACGTCAACGGACGACTAGGAAAAACTCGACGTTTATCGAAACCAACGGAGAGGTAACCAGACATCAACGGATGAATGGAAAGAAGGGGATACAACCAGACGTCAACGGACGAATGGGAAAAACTCAACGTTTATCGAAACCAACAGAGAGGTGACCAGACATCAACAGATGAATGGAAATACTCGACCAGACGTCAACGGACGAACGGGAGAAGCTCGACGTTTATCGACACCAACAGAGAAGGAGAAGCTCGACGTTTATCGACACCAACGGAGAAGGAGAAGCTCGACGTTTATCGACACCAACGGAGAAGGAGAAGCTCGACGTTTATCGACACCAACGGAGAAGGAGAATCTGTGGGGAAATACAACTATACGTCAACGGACGAATAGGAAAAACTCGACGTTTATCGAAACCAACGGAAAGGTAAATACTTCACTGGGGAAGGAATACAACTATACGTCAACGGACGCATAGGTAAAACTCAACGTTTATCGAAACCAACGGAGAGGTAACTCACTGGGGATCAAAGTCCCGACAGGGAGCAGACAGGAAGGAACACCAAGGATACCGGGTTGTAGGCATGAAACAGGTGGCCGACCAAAGCGTGAATTGGTGTGTGTTCCAAAACACTCATCATTCTGAAGAGGGCTAGAAAAGCAATCTTGTTAGAGGATGGTCATTCGATTCCACAAGGAATACGAATCTTACTCAGTTGGGAAACAAACAAAGGGTTCAACCAAAGAGCGCATGAGATATATTATCTATAGCCGTCAAAACGTAGATAATAACCTCGCATGGAAGACTATCCATAACCGGTTTGTAGGTTGTTAAATGGATGAATCAACCGAAAACGTGAATTGGTTTGTGTTCCAAAACACTCAACATCCTGAAGAGAGCGAAAGCAAACTTGTTAAAGGATGGACATTCGATTCCACAAGGAATACGAATCTTACTCAACTGGGAAGGACAAAACTTCGACCAAAGAGCGCATGAGATATATTATCTATAGCCCTCAAAACGTAGATAATATACTCTCGCATGGAAGATTATCCATAACCGGTTTGTAGGTTGTTAAATGGATAAATCAACCGAAAACGTGAATTGGTGTGCGTTCCAAAACACTCAACATCCTGAAGAGAGCGAAAGCAAACTTGTTAAAGGATGGACATTCGATTCCACAAGGAATACGAATCTTACTCGACTGGGGAGGACAAAACTTCGACCCAAGAGTGCATGAGATATATTATCTATAGCCGTCAAAACGTAGATAACATACTCGCATGGAAGATTATCCATAACCGGTTGTAGGTTGTTAAATGGATAGATCGACCGAAAAGAAAGGCATCGGGATACCGAGACTAGGTACGCAAAGATGACCAATCAAAAGGGGAAACCACCAACATTACCAGCAAACGGTGAATGAAAGAAGACCCGCTGGGGACAAAGTTGCTTAATCGGAGCAATTACCCACAAGGAAGGGGAAGACCCGTTGGGGATAAAGTTGCTTAATCAAACCAAATATCCAAACAGGAAAAGGAATATCAATATCAAAACTGGATAATGATAACCACAAAGAGGGGATTACATCTACCGGTTAGTAGGTAGAAAACCACAGACAAGTAACCGTCATCGACTAGGATGAGCACAAGGGTTAACTCCACAACAGGGGAGAACAGAGGATTTACATCTACCGGTTAGTAGGTAGAAGACCACAAAGATAGGACTTACAACTACCGGTTAGTAGGTAGAAGCCACCAAATAATCTGCTGAGGGACAGAGTGAGAAAAAAGGATTTACAACTACCGGGTAGTAGGTAGAAGACCGCAAAAATCCGCCAACAACCAGAATGAACCACAAAGGTTACCTCTGCTAGGGGATGAAAGTGGGATTTATAACTACCGGTTAGTAGGTAGAAAACCACAAAGATAGAACTTACAACTACCGGTTCGTAGGTAGAAGCCGCCAAACTCCGCTGAGGATAAGATGAATGAGTGTGGGTTAGTGAGCAACTATTCATTTATACCACAGGGAAGCACAAAAGACAGCCACAAGGAAGTCAATTTAGGATCGATCCAAAAAGGCAGACTGAATCAAGACTCATCCTAATGAGGAAAGAACTCAATAGGGAAAACCCATCCCATTATGTGTGCAGGGAGGGAACGGAAACAACCGTCATCCACGAGGATATAACTCAGTGGGGAGCGCAGAAGGAAATGATAGACATTTTCTGCTTAAGGGGTCGACTCTATATGGAGAGATCAGACACACTCACATCTGCTCGGGGAGGATCTACTGGGGAGATCTGTATCACCAATTATCAGGAGACAACCATCAAAAGATACATGTCAACAGATGCAACATGAGTATCTGAATGTTATGATTATGCATGTATGCATTATGCATGACGAATGTATGATGAATGCTGACAAACAGACATGCTCAACACACGTAGGTCCAGGAATCAACCATCCGGTACTACTCTTCCAGAGGGAACGCCAAAGTCACCAGAGAGCAAAAGAAAGTCTGCTGGAGATTGGGACATCAGGGAACAACATCATCCTGCAGGGGAGGAAGGCCACAATAGGCTCCCGGAGGGATCATCAATCACAACCGGAGAGAAGAGTTCAATATACAGGCAGACACGCCACAACAACAACTCATGCTGGAGATCAGAAATACCAAGAAGCAACCAGATCTCTGCTGAAGATAGATAGGCATAGATAAGGCTCATCATGCCTACAACTCCGCTGAGGAATCTATCCGAGGGAATGCCGGATTACTGGGATGTCAATCCACCAAATACCGAATCTTCCAAAGACAAGCACCCATGCCGGGGAGAGGAGAAGGCTTTGTTGGAGAGATGAAAGTTGAAGTCTTCAATAAACCTTCTGCTTGGGAACTGGCCCACAAAAGTGTTCCAACAGCAAACTTGCGTGGTATGCCCCACGATAGGGCTCAAACAACACTCTACTGGAGATGCACCACAATAGAGGCTAACAGAGACTTGGAGGAAGAATGTTGCACTGCCGGGGACATGAAGATGAACAACTTCAACCAACATTGCACTGAGCAACCTCGCCGAGGAGAAACCATAAGAGGTTCTACAGGAAAAATATACAGTTATGCTCGAGATACGAACAAATATCTTACCTGTTGGTAATCATACCACCCTTGGGAGAGCACTGCGGATCTCCTAAGTATCCTTCCATCATTGTGAATGTTCACTTTGTTTAAGAATAATTTTTTTGAAAGATTTGTTTATTTTGAAAACAATGATACTTTATCAATTAAAACATGCAAAACCTTTGTTGAATCGAAACAAATAAGAGTGCAAATAATTGGATAAAAGCTCAAATTGATGTGATGGAATGGTAGTCTGCAAATGGCAGGACTCCATAGATCTGTACAAGTTTGAAACCGGTGATATATATTGGAGAGGGCTACATTGAACATAATGACCTTTTCTCTACCATTCCGAATTTCGATGTATTTAAAGCTTCAGTCGACGACGAATCGAGAATTCCTGGCGGATGACAGATGTAGAACACGGTCTTGTTAGGATGCAGTTACTTGCCAAATCCCTAATTTTTGCCTAGATTGCCCCAGTGTGAGGTGCTCAATCTAGCGGGATGCAAATTCTTTTTTTTTTTTCAATGTCTCTAACTTTTGCCTGGATCGCCCTTTCGGGTTTTCAATCCACCGAGACGCTCCTTTTTGCCTAAGTCGCCCTTTGGGGTGTTCGACTTAGCGAGCTATTTTGCTTTTTTATTTTTGTTTTAGGCGAAGTATTTCTTGACTGCATCTGAATTCACAGGACGAGTGAACTTCTCCATCCATTGTTGTAAGTGTCAAAGCACCGCCTGAAAAGGCTCTCTTGACAACATATGGACATTCATAGCTTGGGGTTCACTTGCCCCTGGAATCGGGCGCGAAAGACAAGACTTTCTTGAGCACGAGGTCACCTTCTCGGAACACACGAGGCTTGACCTTCTTATCGAATGCTTTCTTCATTCTCTGCTGATATAACTGACCATGGCACATGGCAGTCAATCGCTTCTTTTCGATCAGATTCACTTGGTCGTAACGGCTCTGAATCCATTCAGCATCAGCCAACTTGGGACTTTGAGGGTGCTATTTCTCTTTTGTTTCTTTCTTTCTTTTTCTTTCTTTTGATTTGGATTTCTTTTGATTTTGCACCCTCCTCTTTTCTTTTCTTTTTAATGCCCCAGTTGGCTGTTCTGCTGATTCTCGAGATGCAGCTGAGTGATCTTCTTTTCTTGCTCAAGAAGTCGGGAAATCTCGTCCGGAATCCTTTCAACATCATCTTCTTCCGCTTCAAATACAAGGAATTCAAAATTGGGAGATGACGTCGGATCATTATGTTCAATGGGTTTAAGAATCAACCTGCATAATGATTTTGAGTATGAAAAGCTTTTTGGAAATCAAACAAGACAATCGTTATGCAGATGAAAAGATTGCTTTTATTCTTGTTTTTAGGGTTTTTTGTGATCACCAATTTCATGCAAAAAGCGAAAAGGGAAAACAAATGGAAAAACAAATGTTTTAACATGCTTTTATTTGAATGAAAATATCATTGCACAAATGTTGCCAACAATGTCATCACTTCTCCTTTTGGCATGGGAGAAGGGTTTTTAAACAAAGTGATTATTACTCTGACTTATGAACAACTGTAGGAACGCCCACAGTGACCCAATTGCGACAGATCCCTCCAGGGATGACAAATGTCAGAATCCTTTGCATCATCAGCTTCTGCTCTTGAACAATCCTCTTCGTTGAAGACTTAAGAAGACAAGTCAACGCCAGCCCGGGACTTGTCATCTTCAAGCTTGATTAACCCTGGGACCTAAGTCCTCGAAGCTCAGCATCCCTGATCTGATAAGGTCCTGCACCTTATTCTTCAACTGAAAGCAGCTTTCCACATCATGACCAGGAGCACCCGAATGATACACACAATGCTGATCAGGCCTATACCACCATCGAGGGTTGACGGGTATAGCCGGCGGGTCTCTGGGAGTAATCAAGTTCCGCTCTATCAAAGAGGGATACAACTCTATGTATGACATAGGGATCGGATCAAAAATGATCTTCTTCCTCTCATTACTTGTACTGGCTTGATTACCATTGTGAGGCTGGTAAGCCTACTGTTGAGGACAATGTTGTTGATGCTGATATTGCTGAGTTGGCCTTCTCTGCTGTTGGGGTTGAGTTGCTGGAATAGTCACAGCAGCAGCCTGACGATACTGTCCTCTGTTCACACTCCTCCGACGGTGTACAACATTTGTTTCACTCTCTCCCCTTTTGGGTGCCCCAGAGGATGGCTTCTTAGAATTCAAAGAACTTGAAGAGCCAGGATCTTGTATCTTTCCTGCTTTGATAAGACTCTCCGTCCTCTCCCCACAAACAACAACATCAGAAAAGCTACTGAATGGGCAACTCCCCATACGGTCCATGAACACACCCTGCAAGGTCCCGATGAACATATCAGTCAGCTCTATCTCCAACATCGGAGGTTGCACCCTTGCGGCTAGTTCACGCCACCTCTGAGCGTACTCTTTGAAGCTCTCCCCAGACTTCTGACACAAGCTCTGCAGTTGGGTTCGGCTCGGAGCCATATCCATGTTGTGTTTGTACTGCCTCAGGAAGGCCTCACCTAAATCTTTCCAGCTTCTGACTGATTCTCTCTTCGATTGCGACTCTGTTGTATCTTTGAGCGTGCGATGTGCTTGGGTAAAATTCACGTAGCTTCAGTGACGTCTACATATGTTCAATTACGATTGCTTAACATAGAGCCAAATTTGTCCCAAAAGGCATAACATTCTTGTATGTGAGATTGTAAGTCTCCCATTCTTCATGGCATTGTATGAAGACTTGACGTTTTTTCCATTCATGAGAGCTAGTGGAATACTTGTTGATTTATCCAAGTGGGATCCCTTCTCATGGATGATGTCTTGGTTCAGGTCTTCATACTTGTGAATGAATGGTTGAGTATTCTCCAAAGAACGACTTAAACAAATTGGACTCTTTACTAACATTTAACCAAATTCTTATTAATATTGCTTTAATTTCAAGTCATTTACTTAATACAATTTAAATTTAAGTATCTTTATCATTCATTTCCATTTACATTCCATGCAAGATGTTTATGTTTCAGTCCTTTTCACTTTGCTCACTTGAGCCATATCTTGTGATTGTATATATTGTATGCTTGTGATTTTCTTCTGTTTGTGGTCTTAGGACCTTAAAATACTTAATAACAATAAAAACCCTTAAAAAATATCTTGGTGGACTGTTAGACTTGATCTGAGCTTTTGGACTTAGAATAGGCAACCTCCCTATGCTTTGAGGACTTGGATAATGCCACTATTTGAGATTGGGCTATCCTTAGGTGCCCTTGGTTCATCCGTTATGTTTTCTCTATGCTTAAGTTGTTATTTTGACCTTGCTTTTGATGTTTGATGATTGTTTCTATGAGTCTGCCACAAGGAATATTTTCATTTGATACATGTGAAGACATTGAAGACTACTAGCTATCTTAATGCTTTCTTAGATGTTATGGCTATCTTTATTTGATGCATTGGTCTTCATATTAATTGCTTGAATGTTGCTTATGCTTGTTGCTTGCTCAAAAGTCCAAAGGAAATGGGTTTCTATATGACTTACTTGTCTTGTGTATTGCATCCCATTGATCTGATCTTTTTAACTCTCAACTTTTAATTTTTGTCTAGGGTAGTCCCTTCATCTCCTCCCACTTCTTTAATTTCAAAATCTCTCCCTCTTTTTAAAACATTCCTTGCTTGCGATTTCAAAATTAGACATGTTTTAATGAGTAGAAACTTTGGCCTTATGCCAATGAATTTTCAAACTTTTTCTTAAACAAATTTGTGAATGAACTTAACCATATTGACTTTAATTTTAAAAGACGAAAAGAACTAACAACCTCATTTAAATCTTTGGCCATTTTGTTCCCTTTTCTTTTAAACCTTTGTTAAAATCAATCTATCAACTTCTTTGAATTTTTTTTACCACGAACTACGAGGTTTTGATCCCTCATTTTTATATTGGTACGTAGGCATAAGACCGAAGGTCTTGTCAAACACAAAAATATAATTTATGAATTATTTTCTCATCCCCTCACTCTATATTTTTATCAAATATCTTTTCAACCGAAACACTTGCACACAAAAAAGGGTGCCCTAGGAGTACCTAGGACACTTTGGATGCTAATACCTTCCCTCTATGTAATCAACCCCCTTATCTGTAATCTCTGACATTTTTTTTATGCATACTTTTGCCCTTTTCCTTTGGAAACAATAAAAGTGCGGTGGCGACTCTGGTTTTATTGATGTCGAGTTACCCAATAGCTCAATGGTCATGAATTTGCCATTACACTATATTCAGAAAGGGATAATAATTTTAAAATTCATAGATACAGACCATCAATGGGTTGACATCTCCACAAAACCCTTAGCTGAAGATAAGTTTCTTTTCATTCTGAAACATTTAAATATGGCAGATTACCCAGAATGAATCTGAACTTGTGCTTCCCATCTCTAATGTTAAAATAGACTATGACTTAAACATATGTTGTGTATCTGGTTCTGGTTTTGATACTTCTACAAGTTAGATGTTATCTGAATTAGAAATCTTCTGAATCAGAAAGCCTTTGGTATGCTTGAATTCAGAAACATCAACATGTGGTCTCTCAAACGTGTGGCTTTGGATCTTCTAGATAACTGTCTAGCTTAGAACTCAAGAGCCAAACTGTTGAGATCCTCTTGAGAAATGTGCATATTTTTTAGATTAAACAACCATCATTAGCTACAATTAATTTTCCCCACGCTTGTCAACTCAGATTTCAGTAATAATAATTATTTTCCCCCTTATTGATTCTAACATTGTCGTTTTGCATGTGTTTGGTATATGTATATATTTTACCATAATTCCCACTTTCACACTTTTAACTCTCACAACATACACAAACCCTTGCTCTCGTTCTCTCTGCAACCTCTACATCCTTGCAATCTTCATCTTCATAGCAACATCATCTTCTTCTACAACTGTAAATGGATCCTCAACAAACAACATGTCTTTGAATACTCTCTGTAATACCCCAAAATTTACCCTTCATTTTTCCTGGAAGCATGGGTTTATGTTTTACATTTTCATTGGCATCATACTAGGTCATACTCATTGCATACTACATTAGTGACATGGAAATCAGGTTTTGATTGATCACTCCTTAACAGAAGGAGCCCACACAAAGCAAGATTGAGGATTGGACTTCATTTTCTAAGTATACAAGTCTCAAGGGTCTCAGGAGGTTCCAGGTATCTCATCATGGTCCTCAGTTCATTAGTGAAGGATTCAAACCTCTCAGAGTGTGCATCTGGATTTAATCAGGAAATTAGGGTTTCATGGCTACCTGCAACAGGCAATGTTTGGTCGGAAGTAGAGTAGCTCATCCATGTCATTAAAGGAGAGGCATCTTGGCCTAGGAAGATTCATAATTATCTCAGAAAGATCCATTGGCAATCAGTGCAATCAGTTCTTGATCATTTTGCCCTAAAACTAGGGTTTGATATAAAATCAGTTTATTTCTGATTCCTTGGGAGAATCTCTTTTCAATGGCCCTCCATACGTCCACAAGGGTGTACATATAAAAAATCAGCTCTTTATTTGAGCCAGAAGTGCTCCAATTGATCATTGGAATCGGGAATCAGATAGTTTGGGAAAAGTCAACTATGGGGCCAGAAAAGTCAACTCCTGACATTTTGAGAGTGGAATCTCAAAATCCATGCCTAGGGGAGCCTACATGTTAAATTTGATCAAGTTTGGATCTTGGATTCATCATTTAATCAGGAATTGGAAAAGTTACTTAATTTGGGAATGGTTGACTTTCCATTTAGGGCAAGTTTTCATGATTGTTGCACTCACTTTAAGACCATTTTCCATCAAGATAAAGGCTCCATTTGAACATTTCTCCAACATGAAAGTTGTTCCTCTTGTTCCAAGATTTCTAGGGATATAAAGTTTGCTCTATTTGGATTAAAATTGAGAAAGTTATGCTTGGTCAAAGTATGGCATATTTTTAGGACACTTAGAAAAAATCTCTAAGTCCAAAAATCTTCAAAGTTTGTCAAGACTTCTTGGCCAGTTTACTTGCACTTTAAGGCATTATTTGAAAGTACTTTCTTCACAATAATTATAACTTGCCATGTCCTCTTTCACCTCCTTTGGAATCATCTCATTTGGATTCATGGTTTGAGAGATACATTCACCTAAAGTGGGCACCATGACTTGATTTTCTAGGCAGATTTTGGGTCTGGCTGGCCCAACCAGTTTCGCAATGTTGTGACATGACTTTGAGGCCATTTTTCACCTTGTTCCATTCATCATTTCAACTTGTGCTCAACATGAAAGTTGCTATGCTCCATGAGGACTTTCTACTGTTTGCATTGTCTCACCAATTGGTGGCTTGATCATCAAGTTACATGGCCACAAAGTCACCACCTTGGAATATTTTTCTTGCTTGCCAAACCAACCATGCATGCTGTACAGACCAGACCACGTTTTTACCTCATTTGGCCATGCATTGGATATTCACTCACTTAAGTTTGGCCCAAAATAACAACATTTCATATGTCCATTCTTTCTACACCTCACATTGCATTATTTTTCTCATGGACATCATGGATTTCTAAGCCCATTAGAACATTTGATCACCATATTTAAGAGACTAGAAACCCTAAACCTAAAAGAAGCATTGGAATTTCGTGGCAAGGAAGCAAGGCAGGGTCACATAGCAGATTTTATTGCTCTCAACAAGTTCTCAAAGTGAAGCACCAAGAGGCAGCATCATTCTCTTCTATCTTCTCCACTACCAAGAAGCAGTGGACTAACTTCCACTAGGTAACCTCCTTGCACCATCTCCATAGTTATGTTGTTGATACATCTATGCTTACTATGCTCATCATCATGCTCATCTATGCTCATCACTGTTTGCCATGCTAATCATATGTTCACGTTTGTTTCATGCTTGTTTACAATGCCAATCACATGCTTGTGTTCTTGATGTAGGATTTATGCTGTTATTTTATGTTCATATCCGTGCCCATATTGACATCTTATTGTCAATATTTCTCCATGATTAAGCCATCATTTTACTCAAACCAAGTTACCATGATAATCTACACATTTTGTACTTGAGTTTTGGTTTTTATTTCATCTCATTTGGTGCATTATGGTGGTCGTATTCTTGAGTCGAAGTTTGAGAAAATCCACTCCATTTTCGTGGCTGCATGGAATTAGGGTTTGTTCCATGAAGAAGACGATGATGTGGCGCTTCATGAGCCCTTGGATCCTTGGCTTGTGTTTTAATTGTGGCCGTCCAGCCGTTTTTGTCTTTTAGTCACTTAAGTGACCTTGACCGATTGACATACATGTTACATGTTTATTTTATTAAAATGTTATTTAATAATGTGTCACGCTGGATTATTATTGTTTGGACCATGGGCCTTCACCTGCTTGCTTTCCACACCCCCACGCTTAGGGCCCATCAACACTATTACCTCCTCTTTTATTTTCTTATTTTAATTCACATTTAATTTCTGTTTTGCTTTTAATTATTTAAAATATTTTCTTTATTCATAAAAATCCCCAAAAATATTTTCCATATTTCTTAATGTTATATTTAATTTTATTTAATTTTTATTTTTGTATTTATTTAATACTGATATTTTATTTTAATTGTTTATTCCAAGTGATTCATTTTAACACACTTATTTTTCTTGATTTTAATTTTATGTCTTAAAATTATTTTTATCTTTTGATTTTTGGGATGAAAGTTAACCACTGTCCCATGGTCAACCTGACCTTTTCTTGGAATTTTATTTCCCATTTTTAATTTATTTTGGATTTATTTTTGACCTAGTTTGGTTGGTTGACTTTTGTTTTGACCTCTATTTTAGTTCAATTAATTTATGAACCAATTTTCATTATTTTTAAAATATTTTTGGGGGATGATGATGTCCTAACCCCACCTTAGTTAGTTTAATTTTTCATAATTTTCTTGATTAATTTGCTATTTATTTGGTACTTTTTAAGTTGACTTGAATTTTCAGTTGACTTCTTTATGATTGATGTTTGACTTAGGGATTGCTTATGGCAATTGAAGAGATATTTTGATCCTCCCTTGTTCATCTCATATGTCATGTATTAGAGGCCTTCTATCTTGATTTTATTCGATCTTACCTCATTTCCTGATTTAATTATTTCAGTGGGGCTTTCTTGTGCACTTATTCATCTGTCTGATTCATCTGTCATTTGTTACACTTGTTTCTTTCATCCATGCTTACCATTTCTTGATTGTTTAACATGTCCATACTTCCCATACATTGTTTAATGCTACCTTATCTCATTCTTTGATTCTTTGTTTTGATTACATACCTGTTTGCTTATCTGATTTGATTGATAACTGTTGCCTACTTGTATGATGACTGAGGCATATATTCTGATGTGATTAATAACTGTTGCCTACTTGTATGATGTATGAGGCATATATTCTTATTGTTTTATTGCCATGAACAATCCACATTCATAACAAATGTACCCCTCTCCCATGAATTGTATAATATTTATTCTTTCCTTCTTTATTCATCTGTTAATACAAGAATTAAAACGAACATCCGATAACCATTTCAAAACAAGATCAAAAGCTCGATCCAACATCGAGTAATCATTTTCAAAACTTAACAAAACCAGCACGTATTCATCCATCCTCTTGTAAGTCGATTGCTTCAGGCATCGCCATCTACCTGTAAGTCGATTGCCTCAGGCATCGCCATCTACCCTTATCCGTGGTTCCTCTCCTCGCTCCATCGGTCGACTCTTGTTCCGTTTAGGTAGCACCCATTAGGTAGAACCCTTTGTATGATAACATAGGTAGAATTCCCTTATTCTTTGCATGCTAACATTAGGTAGACGCTCCCTTTTGTAAATCCTAACACATAGGTCCACATTGCATGACAACTCTACGGTAGAGCTTCCCCACTTTTAGACCTTCCGTGCGTCTCCGATCTTGTGGCATGTCAGTCCGTTCTATTGCAAAGAGGTAACTGTCTAAGACTCGATTCAGCAAGCTGCGACACCTACTACTAGGACGTTGAACACATTGCGCACTCTCCTTTGACACAGCTGGTGTCCTCCTTTGTAAGTCCATGTTCAGATGGCAATCCCTAACCCCTAGTTAGCCGAACTACAACAACTCTGATTCTCATGTTCAGATGAGATACATAGGCACGAGATGCGATGTCTTGCCGAGTTTGACTGACGAGTAACAACTAATCCTTGTTTGCTTTCGCCCTTGTTTTCTCTCGCCCTCGTTGCGATTGAGACCTTCCCTTTCTCTTGCCCTAGTTGCAATCAAGACCCTTGTTCCCGTAGTTAGCTGAACTACGTTTTGCTCTGATTCTCATTCCAAATGAGATACGTAGGCATAAGACGCGATGTCTTACCGAGCACACTTCTCTTTCGCCCATAGGTAGCCGAGTTACGAAGACTCTGATTCTCATGTTCAAATGAGATACGTAGGCAGTGGATGCGACATCCTTGCGAGTCATTTTCATTTTTATTTTAATCTTTCTTTTAGAAGATAGTACCTTAGATATACCTACACCCTTTAGACAAGAACAACAAGAGTGTATCCCGTAGAGTACTACGGATGCGTAGGGGTGCTAATACCCTCCCTTCGCATAATCGACTCCCGAACCCTAGATTTGGTTGCGAGACCTTGTCTTTTCCTTCTCTCCAGGTTTTCTTCGATCGTTTCCTTTCCCTCCTTTGGGATAAATAACGAACGGTGGCGACTCTTCTGCTTCTTTTCTTCGCCGGTTGTTTTTTCGCACCAGTTGCGACAGCTGGCGACTCTGCTGTGGACGATTTCCCTATGCGAGTCCCTCCTAGCTTTTGTAGGCTTCTTGTTTGTTGGGTGTTTATTTCTTTTGTACAGTTATTTACTTTCAACATTTATCTGCTTTATCTTACTGCATTGTGTACATATGATTGTTGTATCGATTGGCTCTATGGGTTTGTTGTTTGTTAGGATGGGTTGTTCTATGAGATATAAGCCCACTACCCAGGCTTGAGCGTACACACAGGTTTTAAAGTGGATAGTCATGAGGCTTGCGTAGCATGTTGCTACGTTAAGTCGTTCATGAAGACCCACACCCAAACGAGGTTTCTTTTGGATATATTCTGTCCTACGGGTGTTCCGTAACGACAAAATGTTCCTTTAGAAATCGTCGACTCTGGTGACCATTTCCCGAGGACTCAGTCGAGGCCTCTCCTCCGAGACGCGGTTATGTTAGCTCTGGTGGGCGCATTCTCGCTTCTCAATCCGAGGACCCCAAGGCTGGGAACTTGCTATTAGGATGTCCTGTTGAGGGGAGTCAGTGGAGGTCTTTTGTATCGCAATAATGCCAAACCTTCAGTGGTAAACGTATTATTCTCGACTGAAGGGCTAGAAGCTGACGAACTTCTGTTCTTAGAACCTACCAGTGAGGGGCGGGCTAAATTCAGGAAACCTTAACCTTCAACCAACCCGGTTTTCTGGTATTCTTGTTGGAGCAGAGCTTTGATCTCTTATATGTTCCTCAGTTGTTTTCTCTTCGGACAGTGCGACTTGACAAATGTTCAAGCGGATACAGCAATCCTGATTCCCATGTCACTGCATTGCATCACGTCATTTTGCATTCATATCATTTAACACACGTTTATTTATTTCTTGGGGTTTATATCTTCTTCTTGATTCTAGTCGGGGTTTTCTTACACTGTTTATCTATTGAGAGACTGGAATCAAGGGGTAGAATACCCTTTGGAATTGATAAACATGTCATTGCATTTGCATATTCATTAGCATGTCTTGCATAACAAGTACCGCCGCAGTGTTCTCAGTTTGTTTGGTATTCCACTAGCAGGATAGCTGACTCAGGCATTCAACGATACGGTACCCGAAGGAATCAACAAAGAGCAATGGAAGGTCTACAAGCAGAGCTCGCTGAGATGAGGATCCGTATGAATCAGTTCATGGAAGTGGTCCAAGGAATGGCTCAGGGACAGCAGGATCTTAGATTGTTGGTACAGAGGAATCCCCCTACTACTCAACCGGAGGTTGTGACTGATCCTCCAGCTGGAGAGGCTAATGGACCTAATGGATCGGGGCATATCCCAATCCCACATGTCAACCTTGATCAACAACCCATCCATGATGATTAGGAAGATCAGTTCCCCCTACTTCAGGAAGACTTTGGCATAGACCATGGTATGGACCCTATGTTTCGGAGACTGGAAGAGAGGTTGAAAGCTTTGGAAGGGCAGAATGCTCTTGGTGTGGATGTTGCTGACTTGGGGATGGTCCCAGGTGTGAGAGTTCCACCAAAGTTCGGAGTCCCAGTTTTTTATAAGTATAATGGCAACTCTTGCCCGAAGACTCACGTACAAGCTTACTTCCGCAAGATGGTTGCGTATTCTGATGATGAGAAGCTGCTCATGTACTTCTTCCAGGACAGTCTAGCTGGGGCATCCTTGGAGTGGTATATGAGGCTAGACAGAGCCCATATTCGCTGCTGGAGAGACTTGACTGAGGCCTTTGTGAAGCAATATCAGTACAATGCGGATATGGCACCTGACAGGACTCAACTCCAGAATCTATCTCTCAAGAGCAACGAATGCTTCAAGGAGTATGCTCAACGCTGGAGAGAGATGGCTTCCCGTGTTCAGCCTCCGATGTTGGAAAAAGAGATGGCCAACATGTTTATGAACACACTGTCTGGATCTTATTTGGAGCGTCTGGTGGGTTGCAACGGCTCGAATTTTGCTGATGTGGTCTCTACCGATGAGAGGGTGGAGAACTACTTGAAGACGTGTAAGATCCAAAACGGGGTTGGATCATCTTCGGGGTCAAAGAAGTCGTTCTTAGGAGGAAAGAAGAGGAGAGAAAGGGATGAAAATGTTGTGTCTTCTTATCAGAACAGGGGTAACCGAAGGAGCAATTTTCAGAATTACCATCAGCAACCCTATGTTGCAGCTGTGACCATTCTGGCTGTAGCACCAGTTCAACAACAACAACCTCAACAAAATCAATACCAACAACAACCGGGTAATAAACCTGCTTATCAACAGAGACAGAGGATGATGGATAGGCGTTTCGACACTCTTCCGATGCCGTATGCCCAGTTGCTTCCCAACCTTCAGCAGTTGCAACTTGTGCAGTTACGCACTTTGGCTCCTCCCGTTGACAGGCTTCCAGTGGGTTATTGTTAGATGCCCAAAAGTGCTTATTTGAGCTATCAAATGTGGGCATCTTTCACTCCTTTTTGTCGTTAAAGTGTTCGAAACCGCCTTTGCCTTTGATGATTTGCAATACAATGTTAAATGATCTTGGTACCCTTAATTTGTGTGTTATTGTGCAGAAATTAGGCATGAAAGAATAGAAAACAAAGGCACATGAATGATGGCAAAGGGACCAAGAAAGGAAGCATTCATCAGCATGCTCGCTAGGCGAGTGCTGTAGCGAAGTGCTCGCTAGGCGAGCACCCAGCGAGCTTCCAGCGAACGTCCCCAGAATATTACAGTAGCAAAGTCAGCAAACTCGCTAGGCGAGCACCCAACGAAGGAGGTAGCGAACACTCTCAGACTTGGGCAAATTCACAGCTAGCACTTACTCGCTAGGCGAGCCACTAGCGAGCTCCCAGCAAGCAATTCCAGTAGCAAAACACCAAAACTCGCTGGAGCGAAGGTGGAAGCGTGGGCTTCGCCTAGCAAAGGTTTCTTCGCCTAGCGAACATGCAAACAGGGCTTGGAAGATTCTTCTGGCACAGGTGCCTCAGGTGGCCTATTTTGGGGCTCGCTAGGCGAACCATTCTGCTCGCCTAGCGAGCATGACAACTCAGACAACAGTACTATAAGTAGCTGGGGCTACTTTTTG
Source organism: Lathyrus oleraceus (assembly GCF_024323335.1). Classification (NCBI taxonomy): domain Eukaryota; kingdom Viridiplantae; phylum Streptophyta; class Magnoliopsida; order Fabales; family Fabaceae; genus Lathyrus; species Lathyrus oleraceus. Next base: position 389,291,731 of record NC_066582.1, read on the forward strand.
GAATGGACCATACTTTTAGACTTAGATATTTTTCAGATTGTCTTGGGATCATATTTTTGTAACCTAGAAACCCATTTTTCATATTTTCTTCATCTCTTAACATTATTCTACAAAAAGAAGGTGGATTCCCATCCAATCTCGATTCTTCGACTTGGATGTTGATCATCCTTCAACCGAAACTTGTTGTACAAGCTACCATGAAAATGAGTAGCTAAGTCCTTCATTTTGTCAAGGGTAGATGTAGATGATCATAAGCTTTGTGTGTAAATGGGATGATCTTCATTTGTTAACTCTTTAATGATGAATATATGGTGAAAACTTTGTTTTATTGATAACTCTTTGTGTTGGTTTATGATCGAGAGATGTTTACCAACTCTTTACCTAGGTTTTCATCCAATCTTGTTTGTTAGCTAGAGATAGTAATGAATGATTTTGTTCACCATAAAGTTGAACCAAAAAGTTGTCATTTTGATAGATTGTGTGAGAGATCAACAATGGATCAAAATGGGAAAACCCACATGTGTGTTAGAGATAAACACATTGGGAGGACTTTGTGAAATAGTTTATCATCTAAAGGAGTTTATAAGTTTTGTTGATCGAACATATGTATGCAAAGTGATCGTCGAATCCTAACTTTGACAATATTTCTCAAATAGAAAAACCAAAAATTTTACCGCATTTTATTACACTTTTATGCAAGCTACCGTGACTAAAACCAAAACCCCCCTTGTTACTACGAGTTAAGAATTAAGACAACTGTCGAACGGCGGCGATATTTCAAAATCCCTGTGGAGACGATAACAAAAACCCGACATACCAACCGAACCACTAACAAAATGGCGCCGTTGTCGGGGATTATGAATTGATATTGCGAGCATCGCAATAGTTGCTTAATTTTTAACTTTTGAATTTTTGACTTGTGCTTGTAATTTGTTTGGTTTAGTGTGCAGCTTTCGTTTTATGCGAGGGCAGGTTCCTGAGGACGAACTTCTTTTTGTTCCCGAGATCGAAAGAACCGCAAGGAGACTGAATAGCAGAACGAGACGAAGGAGGCAACAAGCTAGACAACGACAAGAACAAGGAGAAAGTTCTTCTACAACATATCCACCACCTTTCACACCTATCATGGATCAACCACCACAACCACCGCCCATTTCCACACCATGTGTCAACAGTCCAAGGAATACTGCTAAGTTTGCCAACCACACGGGAAGGCAAGCCGAGATGAAAACGTGAACTCTTAATTTGCTATATGGAAGTCCATTCACCGGAATGGACCATGAAGATCCCTTTGCTTTTCTCACCAAATTTTATGAGATAGAATTGGCGGCCGGAGTTGATCAAGCTCAAGAGCTACTGTTGTTCAAAAGATTATTTCCTCATGCTTTGCTCGGCAAAGGAAAAGATTGGTACTTGGATCAAACACCTGCAGTCATGACGGATTTGGAACGTGTTCGAAGAGAAGTTCATTGAAAGATTTTTCTCCCACAACCGTTTCATGGAATCCAAAACGATAATCTCCGTGTTTTCACAAGGGACCAACAAATCATTGAATGAGTCATGGGAAAGATTTAAATCCATGCTTCGGAAGTGCAAAGGGCACGATTTTGATGAATTGACGCAAATCCACATTTTCAAAAATGGCCTTCAACCAAATTGCAAGACTTTGTTGGATGCTACCTTGGGTGGTTCTTTATTCTCTAAAAGCGCCGAAGAAGCTACTGATATCATCAACAGAATGGCTCTAAATGACCTCCAAAGTCAAAGTAGAGGCAACTCTTTGAAGAAACCGGGAGTGCTTGAACTTGGGACGAATGATGCCATTCTTGCCCAAAACAAACTCATTTCACAACAAGTTGAACTCTTAACTCAACAAATAAAAGAGTTGAGAGAGCCTTCAAAAGCTAAACAAATAGCTTGTTGTGAGATTTGCAAAGGTGAGCATGACACCGGGTTTTGTCCATCTCTCGGGTTCGAAGAAGTAAATTACATGGCGAACCAACGAGACTACCAACCGAGGCAACAACCACAACAACCGTATCAACCACATCCTCAAAATCAACAACAACACTTTCAAGGGAATCAAGGGTTCCAACCAAGGGGTAACTACTACCATAACCAAGGTTATGGGGGTGGTTCTTTTAGTCGTCAAAACCCTCCCCAAAATCCTTACCAACCTCAACAACCGCCGGTCGTGACTTCAAAGTTGGAAGAGACATTGACACAGTTTATGCAAATGTCGATGGCTAATAAAAAAGCAACGATGCGACAATAAAAAATCTCGAGACTCAAGTCGGACAACTTGCTAAACAACTAGTGGAACAACAACCAGGTCCATCTTTCTCGGCGAACACGCAAACGAATCCTAAAGAGCACTGTAAAGCGATAACGACGAGAAGTGGAAAGGAGTTGATTAGTGAGAGTAAAAATAGAGATGAGAGTGAAAAAAGAGAGGAAGAGAAAAAAGATGAGGAGAAAAAAATAGAGGGATATTATTGATGGTGAAGTTGGGGAGTGGAGTGAGGAAGAAGTTGAAACGAATGAAAAAAATGGTGAAGTTGAAAATAAAGAAAGTGTGGAAATTGAGAAAAATAAGAGTGATGAAGTGATGGTGGAGGGAGTGAAAAAGAAAAGAGCCAGGAGTTCTAGAGTTGCTAAAGGAAAGGAGGTAGTGAGCGCTACTCTAATCCAAAACCTTCCGTATCCACATGCTCCATCTAAGAGGGAGAATGAACGACATTACGCCCGGTTCATGGATATTTTCAAACAACTGCAAGTAAACATTCCGTTTTCCAAAGCATTGGAGCAAATGCCTAAGTATGCAAAATTCATGAAAGACATACTTACTAAAAAGCGGAGGTACACGGAACCGGAGACCATTGTCCTAGATGCGAGCTGTAGTGCAATCATTCAAAGGACGCTTCTAAAAAAAGAGGTTGACCCGGGCCGAGTTACTTTGCCAGTTAAAATTGGTGATGTCTATCTCGGAAAAGGACTAATTGATTTAGGGTCAAGCATTAATCTAATACCATTGTCTATTGTGAAGAGGCTTGGCAACATTGAAATGAAGGCCATCCGGATGACGTTGTAATTGGCCGATAAGTTGACTACCCATCCTCATGGCGTAACCCAAGATGTTTTGGTCAAAGTTGACAAATTTTTCTTCCCGGTTGACTTCATTGTGATTGATATGGAAGAGGACGACGATGCTCTGCTCATTCTTGGCCGACCGTTCACGAAAACCGCACGCATGATGATTGACGTTGACGATGGTTTGATGAAGGTAAGGGTCCAAAATGAAGAAGTTACTTTCGATCTATTCGAAGCCATGAAGCATTCAAAGGATAGAAGTGATAGCTTTAGTATTGATGTGATCGAAGAGGCAACTTTTGAGGTTTCTAAGCATATTCATGAGATATCTCCTATGGAGTTAACTCTTGATGACTCATTTGAAGTTTTCACAGTTGAAGAAGACCAAGCTCTTGATGAATGTCTAAGGGAACTTGATAGTCTAGAAGAGTTGCATCCATGGGAAGTTGAGGAGGAAGAATTGAAGAAGGAGGTTAATGAAGAAAAAACGCCGATTGAATTGAAAATGTTACCTTCCACTTTGAAGTATGCCTTCCTCGACGAGACCGAAGCAAAGCCGGTTATCATAAGCAACCTTTTAACAAAGAATGAAGAAGCCCGTTTGATTAATGTGTTGAAAAAGAATCAAGAAGCCATGGGTTGGACTCTTTCCGATCTCAAAGGAATTAGTCCTTCCTATTGCATGTACAAGATCTTAATGGAAGAGGATTTTAAGTCGGTAGCTCAACCCCAACGCCGCTTAAATCCTACTATGGAGGAAGTTGTTAGAAAGGTAGTTGTTAACTTGTTGGATGCGGGAATGATTTACCCGATTTCGGATAGCCCATGGGTTAGTCATATGCATGTAGTTCCGAAGAAAGGTGGAATTACCGTGATTCGAAATGAAAAAGATGAGTTGATCCCAACAAAAGTTGCAACGGGGTGGCGTATGTGTATTGATTATAGGCGGTTGAATACCGCAACTCGAAAAGATCATTTTCCACTCCCGTTCATGGATCAAATGTTAGAAAGACTCTCGGAGCAACAATACTATTGTTTCTTAGATGGCTATTCCGGGTATAACCAAATTGCGGTTGACCCGACCGATCATGAAAAGACGGCTTTCACATGTCCCTTTGGAATTTTCGCATACCGAAAAATGCCCTTTGGGTTGTGCAATGCACCGGCGACTTTCCAAAGATGTGTGCAAGCTATTTTTGCCGACCTTATCAAGAAAACAATGGAAGTCTTTATGGATGACTTCTCAGTATTTGGTGGTTCCTTTAGTCTATGCTTGGCACACTTGGAAACGGTGCTTAAAAGATGTGTGAAGACAAACCTTGTTCTTAATTGGGAGAAGTGCCACTTCATGGTGACCGAGGGTATCGTGCTTGGGCATAAAGTCTCTTCAATAGGGCTTGAAGTTGATCGTGCTAAAGTTGAAGCGATTGAAAAGTTACCTCCTCCGGTGAATGTGAAGGAAATCCGAAGCTTTCTGGGGCATGCCGGTTTCTATCGGCGCTTTATCAAAGACTTCTCAAAGGTAGCTAAACCTTTGATTAACTTGCTAGCTAAGGATCAGGTATTTCTTTTAACTGATGAATATTTGCAAGCTTTTGAGATTTTAAAGGAAAAATTGGTTACCGCTCCAATTATAGTCGCTCCAAATTGGAATTTAAATTTTGAACTCATGTGTGATGCGAGCGACTATGCAATCGGAGCGGTATTAGGCCAAAGAAAAGAGAAAAACTTTCATGCGATACATTACGCAAGTAAAGTTCTTAATGAGGCTCAAATTAACTATGCCACTACTAAAAAATAATTACTTGCGATAGTGTATGCGCTTGAAAAGTTTAGGTCTTATCTTATAGGGCCCAAAGTCGTAGTGTATACCGACCACTCGGTGATTAAATATTTTTTCACCAAACCGGATTCGAAGCAAAGGCTCATCCGTTGGATCCTATTGTTGCAAGAATTTGATGTTGAAATCAAAGACAAGAAAGGATCGGAAAATTTGGTGGCGGATCATTTATCTCGCTTAGTTAATGTGGAGGTTACCGCTTCAGAGAAGGAAATCCGGGAAGAGTTTCCTGATGAAAAACTTTTCAAAATTCAAGTTAGGCCGTGGTTTGCAGACTTTGCGAACCACAAGGCTAGTGGTTTGGTGCCTCCCGACCTAACTTCGAACCAAAAGAGGAAATTTCTCTCGGATGCCAAGTACTACGTATGGGATTACCCATATTTGTTTAAGTTGGGTGGTGACAACCTTTTGAGAAGGTGTGTTACCGGCGATGAGGTGCAAAGCATTCTCTGGCATTGTCACAACTCGCCTTACGACGGACACTATAATGGGGTAAGAACGACCACTAAAGTCCTTCAGTCAGGATTTTATTGGCTCACTATTTTCAAAGACACACATGCCCATGCGCAAAGTTGTGATAGTTGCCAGAGAAGTGGTGGGATTGGTAAGAGAGACGAGATGCCTCTCCAAAACATCCAAGAGGTTGAAGTATTTGATTGTTGGGGTATCGATTTTGTAGGACCATTCCCACCCTCTTATGGTAACGAGTATATGCTTGTGGCAGTTGATTACGTTTCTAAGTGGGTTGAGGCGATTGCCTCACCTCGGGCGGATGCGTAAACGGTAATAAATTTTTTGAAGAAAAACATATTTTCCCGTTTCGGAACCCCCCGAGTGTTGATTAGTGACGGAGGGTCACACTTTTGTAATACACCGTTAGAAAACGTTTTAAAACATTACGGTGTATCACATAGAGTGGCGACTGCGTATCACCCACAAGCTAATGGTCAAGCCGAAGTCTCTAATCGTGAGATTAAGAGAATTCTTGAAAAAACCGTGTCAAATTCGAAAAAAAAAGTGGTCACAAAAATTGGATGAAGCGTTATGGGCATACCGTACCGCTTTTAAAGCTCCAATTGGGCTAACTCCTTTTCAATTGGTGTTTGGTAAAACTTGCCATTTGCCGATTGAATTGGAGCACAAAGCATTGTGGGCCCTGAAATTATTAAACTTTGATAAGGATTTGGCCGGTGAAAAAAGGAAAGTGCAACTGCTTGAGTTGGAAGAGATGCGCAATGCCGCATATCACTCGAGTTGGTTGTATAAAGAAAAGGTAAAAAAATATCATGACAAAAAGCTTCGAAAGAAGGAATTTGTGCCCGGACAGTTGGTTCTATTGTTCAATTCCAGGTTGAAGTTATTCCCCGGAAAATTGAAATCAAAATAGTCCGGGCCATTTCGGGTCAAAGAAGTCAAGGAATATGGAGCTATTGTCATTGAGGACATGGAAAAGAAAGAGAGTTGGACGGTTAATGGCCAACGTTTGAAGGTTTATCTCGGTGGTCTTGTGGATCGCGGGAGCTGTGCTATTTCCTTGGATGCTCCTCTGTGAGCATCGAACCGTCGAGCTTACCCGACGTTAAACAAGCGCTTGTTGGGAGGCACCCCAACATTGTAAGTATTTACAGTATTTTTTGTTGTGTTGGTATTGGTGTTCCAATTTATAACCTTGCTGATATGTGCTTGGAATGCTGTTTTGAAATGCAAAATACTGTCATGCTCGCTAGGCGAAGGCAGTAGCGAGTTGATTCGCTAGCTGCTCGCTAGACGAAGCAGTAGCGAGCGCTGCGTGGCAGAAACTCATTTAATTCTCAGCAGGCCAATCTTCTGGGCCCAAAAACAATTTTTAAGTGTGTTGTCTGAACCTCCAGAACTCATAATCACTCTCTCACTTTTCATCTCACTCAAACCCTAAACATTGCATTGCAAACCTAACCGTGCATTCAAATTCAATCAATCTCTCAAATCAGGTTTGCCCCTTCTCCACTACTTTATGTTTTCAATTTGTAAAATTCGGAAGTATGTGACATTTAGGGTGAATTTGGGGGAGTGGGTATCATTAGGTTTTGCATGTGGGTTTAGATTTGCATGTATCTTAGAACTATGCCTTGCATGATATATCACTTAGTTTCAGAAATGGATACCATGAGACTTAGGGTTTTCTGGAATTTGGTTGTTAAACATTGCAGAACCAAAAACCCGTAAGATTCGCTAGCATCTCGCTAGGCGAATCTGTGGCGAGCGTTCGCTGCCACTTCGCTAAGCGAACCTGTAGTGAAGCTTCGCTAGGTCCTCGCTAGGCGAAGCAGTAGCGACCATGACAGCAATCGGTTTTTCTGTTTTGTGCTCTAATTTGTTCTGTGGTTTTGTGTTGTGTCTTTTCTATAATTTTGCAGATGGCATCCAGGTCGAGCGCGTCGAAGAAAAGAAAGGTCGGGAGCACTTCCCGTACCGTGCCCATACAGTTCGACACCGACAAATTCGTCGGGGAAAAGCAGGCCGCTCGCTATGTGGCTTTAGAAAAGAGAAAAATTTTGCCAGAAAAAAGGTTTATAATCAACCCCGAAGGCACCTACCGAACATTTGCTGGGTTGATTCATAGCAAGAAGTGGGACCGGTTGATATCTCCCCTTGAGCATTATGACATCGAAATAGTGCGTGAGTTCTACGCGAACGCACTACCTAACGACGACAAGCCATTCACATGGACGACTAGAGTGTCCGGCCGTACGGTTGCTTTCGATCAGGATGCAATTAACCGTGTACTGGGTGAACCGCTCCATCTGGGAGCCAATGAGAGGGACACATACCATAGGGATTTGAGGCTTCACCGGGATACCGATTCTATTTCTGCCGCCCTATTATTTGAAGGGAAATCAGTTGAGTTGAACCCATCTGGGGTTCCGATGAGATACCATAGGGAGGACATGATTCCCTTGGCTCAACTGATCCTTATGTTGGTTCTGACAAATATAAAACCCAAGTCTCACACCTCAACCGTGCCGATCCCAGTGGTACACTTGGTTCACTGCATTCTCACGAATATCCAGATCGATGTGGCGAGGATAATTGCTTTAGAGTTGAAGTCCGTGATTGAGAGAGGGCTAAAGTCGGGGGCACGAGTTAACTGTCCCCTTGCTTTCCCGTGTCTCATCATGGCTTTATGCCAACATTCGAGGGTGAAGCTACCCTCCCGGAGTCAAGTGACGATCCCGCCAGCCATCGGTGACAGATATATGGCCAAGTATTGCAAACCGAAGAACTTAAGGAGTAGTTCAGTTGCTGATGTTACCGGGGCTTCTGATGGTCCTGGTACTTTTGCTCAGGGATCCGATCCTTTCCAGCAGGCTATCTGCAACTATAATTGGGATTCGATGGCGGTAACTCAGCGCGCCATGCTTGATATTCACGATTCTATGCAGTTGTGTCGCATCCGCGAAAAACAACCGGCGGGAAAAACAAAACAAACAGAGCCACCACCGTGCGTTATTTATCCCAAAGAGGGAAAGGAAACGCTCGAAGTAAACCTGGAAAAGACATGGTCTCGCGACCAAAGAGAGATGGGATCGGGAGTCGGTTATGCGAAGGGAAGGTATTAGCACCCCTACGCATCCGTCGTACTCGACGGGATCCACGCTCAAAAGAATAGAATAAGGTTGCTAAACACTGCTCACAAGCTGCACACACACACAGGAAAGAAACACAGATGGAATAAGAGGGGAACGGGCTCGCTAGGATATCGCATCCTATGCCTACGTATCTCATCTGGAATGAGAATCAGAGCTACCGTAGTTCGGCTAACGCACGCCGAAACAAAACCAACACAGGAAACCGACTGCCAATCGCTGGACTTACGTCATACTCCACACAAATAGGCAAACATGAAAACCGAATGCCAATCGCTGGACTTACATCAGACTCCGAACCAACAAACACACACAGGAAACCAACTGCCAATCGCTGGGCTTACATTAGACTCCAAAAAACAAGAGGTTAACCAGACGCTGAGTCGTCAAAAGAAACAAAAAAGAAAAAGGGTTCCCGGAGAGATCTCGTACGATCTCCTGCCTACGTACCTCATCTGGTATGAGGATCAGGGCAACGTAGTTCCCCTTAATAGGGGAGAACTTCTAACCTAACCAGAAACAGGGAAATGACAAACTAGAAGGGAGCCTGACTCGAGCCTAATAGTTATCATGTAATCTACAATGGTCCAAGGTTGAGGTTTCTATCTAACTTGCACATGGAGCAAGCTATCCTAAACAACACAGGCAAACACATACAAGCACAAAAAGCAAGCACACACACTATATGCACACAATTGGGCTCATACAAGGTTAGGATGTGAAACACAAGCCAACTGGAATCGGGTGTAGTTAGCTCTTAACCCTAACATTGAGAGTTAGGGTGAAGCAGATGAAATGGGAAGTGAGGGTAAGACCTCACAGCTCTTATCCCTGGCCTGGGAGAGCTTCAGACAAATGAAAGTGTGGGAGTTCAGAAAGTAGGAACTCTTCTCCACAAGTGACTTACACAACATGATCTTGGGTTATTATCCACAATGCATCAACACAAGGTGTGAGCAAAGTGGATGACACACTGAATAGCAGAAGATGGACTGCACATCTCTTTTATCTGCCAATTGCCTCATAAGAGGACTTTTCCTGCTTGGCACAAAGATAAACAAACACAAGCATTGCCTCTTAAGGAGGGCTTCAGACAGGTGCCTGCCCACATAACAGGACAGGTCTTCCAGACTACATGAAGTCAGAGAATTATACCTCAGTAGTTAAGCAACCAAGCAAAGCAAAGTTCAAAGTGAACTTAAAGCAACTAATGTACCTGTGGAAACATCAAATAAATCAGTACAAAGTTCAGACAACCAAACAACAGTCAATCACACAATCAGACAGATAAGGCATTAGGCAGCAATGTGCAAGCCATAAGCCAATAGGCACAACACAAATAACTTGGCATCAACCTACAAAACAACATAAGGTTAGCCAACATCCATCAACTAATCAATCCAAATGAGTGAACCACTTTCACCATGGTAATGTGCTTCTTAACCTGAAATCCACAATCCAAACATTGAGTCCAAACCACTAGGTCAAAGCCTAGGGTTAAAAGAGGGTCAAACATTCAAAACAGAACATGAAATTAAACATGGATCAACTTCATTCAATCAAGAACACAATCCAAAAGGTCCCATATCAATATCATTAACCAAAAGCATTTCATGAATCAAACATGGCAAGGTATGCAAATTGTGACCACATTGTGACATCAGAAGAAACAAATGCACATTAAATCAAAAATGATTCAACTAATCTTGACAAAATTCATGAGTAAACAGGACATACAACATGATCATCACACAAAAAATTAGAGGCATTGGACATCCTTAGGCATGGCAATCACATAGCATAAGTCAAGACAAGCACAACAAGCACATGTGTGACACAAATTGTTACACCAAGTTAGCATAGGCATAAAACAGAGATGGATCATGATAAAGACCTCAAACCAAAGCCAAAACAACACTCAACATGTCTATAAATAGTGTGCAAAATTTCACATTCATTGGATAAAGAACAAGCATTTTATGATCAAATGAAGTTCAAGGCAATTTAAAAGCTCAAATGTGACCATCCAGAATGAAAAATCTCAATTAAATCAGCAATGATCCTAAAAATTCTAACAAAAATCATGAGCAATCATAACATTCATATCATGTATCACACAAAAAATCAAGGCAATTGGATATCATTTGGCATGGCAAACTCATCAATCAAGTTGAACATCACAAGGTGTGACATCAATTGCCACACCTAACTTAGCATAATCATAAAACAGAGATGACAATTGATAAAAATACCAAATCAACACCAAAATTTCAAACAACAAGTCTAGTCTCATCATGCAAATTTTCAGATTCATTGGATTAGAAATCAGCATTTCACAAATGAATAAGCAAGGCAAGGTACAAAATGCATACATGCTCACATACCCTAGCACAAAATGAAATTCAGCCAAACACAATTTATGGAAAAATGATCAAAAAATAATAGACAAAAAATGCAACACAATGCAAAAAACCTGGCAATTTTTGGATGATTATTCAATTTGTAATGAATTTTGTAAGATGAGGAAAAAATAAAAATCATATGTGAAGCATGCACATGGAAATATGGAGAAAAAATGAATGAAGCATGAAAACATGGAATGGCTGAGGATCGAACTCGGAGCCAATTCAAATATTTGGCGCGCCAGCATGTGAAACGCAGTCGTTTCACTTATGCGTTGGCAGTCAACACGCGGTCAACATACACTGACCAATGAGAAGCGCGCATGGGCATTTCCATGATCCAATCACAACCAAGCCCTAAGAAACACATAGGAAACGCTTTTCCGTGGCAGAATAAATCAAAAACCGTGGCCAAAAAACTGGAATTCATCTTCTTCAACACGCATGCATATGAACAGTAGCATCTCAAGAACATCAAGAACAAATTTACCAGAACTTGAAATTAAACACATCAATGTGAAGATCCTTCATCATACATCAAGAATACACGCATAGCTAAGCTTGAATCAAAGCACACAAAGAGAATCGAAGCAATTATCATTCATGCACAAAACTTTAAATCAACCTAACTCACTCAAACATGCATGGAATTTCACGATTTAAAGCTCAGCATGACCAGCAAACATGAATCTACAATAATATCACAACAATTTTGAGAAAAGAGAGATTCGATTTGGTGACCTCTTGAAGAGCAGATCTGGATTTGTGTTGATTCAAGCCTTTGTGATGCTCCAATGCTTCTCTATGATGCTTGCACAGTTGATTGGATGAAAACTTGAAGTTCAATTGCACTTGATTCCACCAGAATTTTGATTCACCATGGATGCCTTCAAGCTTCTAGCATGAACAGAACAAGCACGATTTGCTATGATTCCACCTCCAAACTTGCTCAGTGATACTTCAAGATGATGAATCAAGCAATGGAATGTGATTTGTTTGAAGAAATTGCAAGAAAAATTGAGAGAAAAAATTTGGAGTTTGAGATCTAGATCTGAAATTATGAGAAGCTAAACTAAAAAACAGTTATGGTTTAGGCTTATATAGGTTCCGCTAATCAAGCTTTAATCAAGTTTAAGCCAATGCAAATGGAATTAACAAATATGAGGTGTAAATGCAAAATGAGTTTTTCACCCTATGCATGAAATGCATGGTGAATAGTGCACGAATTCTGATTCAAATTCACTTAAAATGTTGTTTTGGAGCCAATGGAAATGGTGTAATGTTCAAATAATGCACAAATTTTAAATTCCATATTTTCCCTCCAAAAATCAAGTGAATTTCCAAATATTCATGTGATGATAATGCATGTCATGTAATGCAAGATTTGGAAACTAGAGATCAAAATAAGAGTAATGCAAAAAGAGCCATCCAATTTGGAGTTTTGGTTGAGAAGTTATGCCGATTTGAAGTCCAATGTACATTTTGTCAAGTTTTGATCATATCTCCTTAACCACACATGAGTAATTGATGATCTTGGACTTTTTGGAAATGAGAGATAAAGATCTACAACTTTCATGTTCAACAAAATTTCATTTGAAGCTTCCTTGATGATGTAATCTTGAGTTGAAAACCTTTCCATTTTTGGCATGTTTGAATTATAGGTCACTTTCTATTTTTGGAAAGTTTTGACCTGACTTTAAATTCTTCAAAGTTGATGTTTGAAATGTCAAATGAGACTTGTTTGAACATGAATGAAGTATCTCTAATAACTTCCCACCTCCAAATCCAACAGTTGACTTTGCAGTTGACTTTTATGGTTGACAGATGACTTGGTCATGCATAGATGATTCTGAGCCTCAACCACTTGATGAAATGGCACCAAAATGAAACCCTAACTTATACAAGCTCAATAAAATCACATGATGATCTCCATCTCATTAAAGACCTCATCTCCTTACAGAACCCTGACTGGTAGAATGCAACTGATTAGGGTTGACCAGAGGTCAAAACCCTAATCCCAAGGAACATGATCAGGAATAATGAATCATGATGATGATGATGATGTACCATTTCAACCAAGATAATACTCAACCTCCTTGAGGAACCAATAAACCCTAATTGAAGCACAACCTCAGATGATTAGTGATCAATTTACAAGACCCTCAGGCTTGAATCTCTCAACCTCTCTATCTTCTGAGAAAGACCTAGGAGGATGACTTGTTCATTGTTTCCACATGATATGCAAAGATGTAATGCCTAATGTCCTAAAAATGAGATGTAATATGCTAAGCTAGTCCCAAGAGAGGAGGGCAAATTTTGAGGTGTTACAGCTGCCCCTATTCAATCCACTTTGAACCTGTCGATATGAACAACATCGGCTTTCAGATGATCAGGGTGAAGAGTGATTGAATACCAAGAACAGACGAACAATTTGCACTCTGATGGGAAAATAATTAACCATGCCTGTCAGAATCGGCAAAGAAGTAACCCTAAAAGAAGAATTCGTCTGGTACGGAGAAAGTCGGCCTGAATACCGAAAAGAATCGTTGACCTGGATACCAAAATAAATGGTAACACAGGAATACCATCGCCTGAACGCCGCTCATCAGTATGAATACTGAGCATCGGAACATGAGAATATTAATGTCGGTCTGATCACCGAGAGATTGGCCTGAATGCCCAACAACTGGCCTGAATGTCGCAAGCTGCATCGATCTGAACTTCGGAAGCTTCTTCGATCTGAAAATCGGAAACTGGCCTGAGTGCCACAAGTACGTCGACCTGATCGTCGGGAAAACTGGCCTGAACGCCACAAGTGCTTCGACCTGAACGTCGGAAACTTCTTCGATCTGAAAATCAGAAACTGGCCTGAGTGCCATAAGTGCTTCGACCTAAACGTCGGAAACTTCTTCGATCTGAAAATCGGAAACTGGCCTGAGTGCCATAAGTGCTTCGACCTGAACGTCGGAAACTTCTTCGATCTGAAAATCGGAAACTGGCCCGAGTGCCACATCGGTCTGAATACCCGAAAAACTCGTCATGCCTGTCAGCATCGGCAGAAATAATGAATAGTGATAAACGAGGCGGCACGCGTGCCAACGACCCATACGGGGGATGACAAGCCATGAGCCGACTATTCTCTATTCAACCCTAGCCAACGAACACTTTGCGCTTAGCTGGGGATTATCTCCTTCTCTTTTCTTTACTTTTTTTGTTCTTTTCTTGGACCCCGAAACTTCTTTGATTAGCATTTCCATCTCCGTACGACAGAAACCCTTCCTCCAATATCGCACTACTGGGGAATACTGTTGATTCAAAATCACAATGCCAAACTCCTCGGAGTAACATCTTCACCTTCTGGCGAAACCACCTCTCAAACAATAACCACGACTTGAGACTAGCTTATGCTTGCAATGCTTATGCATGATAATTTTTAGCGTAATGCTCCATAATCATGGAAATGCTACGCAGTTAGCTATGCAACATGCTATGCTTATCTAAATGATGAATGCATAAAAAGTATCCCCCTCAAGGGACTCTTCTGGGGAGCTCAAGGCACTCCGCTGAGGAACTCGACAACACTCTAACCTCCACCCTGCTGGGGAATGGCACTGCTGTTGGGAAGTAATCACCCTTACCAGGGATGACCTCCACGGACCCCGATCCACTTGGGGACTTCGCTGGGGAATAAACCACCAACGCACTCTGTGGGGAAACAATGGTCTTTGACTTGCTGGGGGATAAAGCCAGCAACGGACGCCTGCGCTAGGGAAATAGCAACCTTCAGGCCTGGCTGCTGAGGAAATACTGATCTCAAATCTGCTGGGGAGATAACCATCCCGACCCTGCTAGGGAAGACTCGGACCTTGAATCTGCTGGGGAGATAACAGTTCCGCCTCTGCTTGGGGAAACAAGGAAATTCTGGCGCAAAACACCCGTCGACTCGTCGAACCCTGGCTTTCAACATCCAAATCCAGTGTCAGCTTTCCACTTTTGAGAGCTCCCAGACTCATATGGACTTTTCTGATTCATCACCTTGTATTTCCGACTCCTCCGTACTCAACGGAGATCGAACTCCTTGGATTCATACAGACTTTCCAATCCTCCGACTTTGAAGAGTCTTCTTGATTAATATCCAGGATCGTCGTACGTCTTTCGTCGTCTTTTCACCATTCCTCCATTCATTCGTCCCTGATTGGACTCCACGGGGATCTTTTTGTCAAAAAGGCTTCTCATCACACCTGCAAGTGAGTGAAAATATCTAACAGCTCCTGCAAAAGAGATCGTTAGACAAAAACGTGCCCCAGGTATGCCAAAGTCTCAACACCCGGGTCACTCAACCTTCCGAATAAGATTTCAAGCTTTCAATCTTATAAACATGCATTGGAAGGGATCTCCATGTTTCGAAATGCAAAGATTCTTTATCAAAATAAATGGATGTTTTTGCAATCAAAGCGGTAATGAAAACAAAAAACAAAATTATTTGACTGAATATGCATTTTATTGATTGAAAAGGTGTGGCTCAAACTGAGCAATACAAAGGAAGCAATTCCTGAAAAGAGGTAATCGCGCACAAAAGGAAAAATCTATCCTAATGGCAATGTGAAACCGTGATCTCATCGAGCTTCAACTCAGTTACACCCCATATGTCCTCAAGACTCTCCGTGCTTTCTGCCTTCTGAACAAGACGCTTCCGACTGATCCCTGCCAAGGATTATCCATGTCATATCCAAAGTAAACGATCATGCCAGACGCAGTTGTTCGTTTCAATCCCTCTTTTGCCTGGACCGCCCTTTCGGGTTTTCAGTCCACCGGGATACCCTTTTTTGCCCAAGCCGCCTTTTCAGGTTTTCGACTTGCCGGGTGTACATTTTTCCTTTTTATCCCTAATTTTTGCCCGAACCTTCATTCATTTTTTTTTGGTTCGCCGGGATGCCCATTTTTGCCTGGACTATTTTATTCTTTTCATCCAGCGGGTCTCTTATACGAAGTATTTTTTAACTGCGTCCGCATTCACAGGGGATGGAAAATCCTCGCCATCCATGGTCGTTAACAGCAAGGTTCCTCCAGAGAAAACCTTCTTAACCACTAATGGACCTTCATAATTGGGTGTCCACTTGCCCCTACGATCATTTTGAGGAGGAAGGATCCTTTTCAGCACCAGATCTCCCACATGATACACACGGGGTCGCACTTTTTGGTCAAAAGCACGCTTCATCCGCTGCTGGTATAACTGCCCGTGACAGATGGCCGCCAGCCTCTTTTCCTCAATCAGGCTCAACTCTTCATACCGGGTCCTTACCCATTCAGCCTCTTGCAATTTCACGTCCATCAGGACTCTCAAAGAGGGAATCTGAACCTCAACCGGTAGCACCGCTTGCATCCCATACACCAAGGAGAAAGGCGTTTCCCCAGTAGATGTACGCACCGAAGTTCGATACCCATGCAATGCAAACGGCAACATCTCATGCCAATCCTTATATGTCACAACCATCTTCTTCACAATCTTCTTAATATTCTTATTAGCTGCCTCAACCGCCCCATTCATCTTTGGACGATAAGGAGAAGAATTGTGATGTTCGATCTTGAATTCCCGACACAGTTCTGCCATCATCTTGTTATTCAAATTAGAATCATTATCAGTAATGATTCTTTCGGGAACCCCATATCTGCAAATGATGTCTCTCTTCAGGAATCTGGCAACGACCTGCTTCGTCACGTTTGCATAAGAGGCTGCTTCCACCCACTTGGTGAAGTAATCAATAGCCACTAATATGAACCGATGCCCATTCGAAGCCGTAGGCTCAATCTTCCCAATCATATCGATGCCCCACATAGCAAACGGCCACGGAGACGACATCAAACTCAACGGATTTGGAGGCACGTGCACCTTGTCGGCATAAATCTGGCATTTATGACACTTCCGCACAAAATTGAAACATTGGGCCTCCATTGTCATCCAATAATAACCTGCCCTTAGCAGCTTCTTCACCATCGCATTCCCACTGGCATGGGTACCGAACAACCCTTCGTGAACCTCCTTCATCAATTGGCTTGCTTCTTTATCATCAACACATCTGAGCAAGACCCATTCAAAATTCCTCTTGTACAAAACCCCATCCTTATTCAAGTAGAACACCATGGCCAACCTCCGCAGAGTTTTTCGGTCCTTCTTGGATGCTCCCTCAGGATATTCTTGGGTTTCCAGATAGCGCTTGATATCGTAATACCACGGCTTCTCATCATCAGGTGCTGTTTCAACAGCAAACACATAAGCCGGTCTATCCAGACGTCCCACCTCAACACTGGGGAACTGATTCCACCATTGTACCTTAATCAAGGCAGCCAAAGTAGCCAAAGCATCTGCCAAAGGATTCTCTTCTCTAGGCACATGCTGCATTTTCACCTTGGTGAAAAACGTCAACAATCTCCTCGTATAATCCCGGTATGGAATTAAATGAGATTGATGCGTATACCATTTTCCGTTAACCTGATTCACAACCAAAGCTGAATCTCCATATATTACAAGGTTTTTGATCCGCAAATCAATCGCCTCTTCAATCCCCAAGATACAAGCTTCGTATTCAGCCACGTTGTTGGTGCATTCAAACGTTAGCCGGGCAGCAAAAGGAATGTGGGACCCTTTTGGCGTAACCAAAACAGCACCAACACCGCTACCATTCACGTTAACGGCCCCATCAAACATCAGAATCCATTCGGATTCAGGGTCAGGCCCCTCCTCCGGGATCGGTTCCTCACAATCTTTTGATTTGAGAAACATGATGTCCTTATCAGGGAACTCAAACTTCATCGGTTGATAATCCTCAATCGATTGCTGGGCGAGGTAATCAGACAATACACTCCCCTTGATCGCTTTCTGAGAGGTATACTGGATATCATATTCAGTCAAAATCATTTGCCATCTCGCAACCCGTCCGGTCAATGTTGGCTTCTCAAAAATGTACTTGATTGGATCCATCTTGGAAATCAATAAAGTGGTATGAACCAGCATATACTGCCTCAGTCGGCGAGCAGCCCAGACCAAAGCACAGCAAGTTTTCTCGAGCAGTGAATCTCTTGTTTCACAGTCGGTAAACTTTTTGCTAAGGTAGTATATGGCATGCTCTTTTCGACCAGACTCGTCATGCTGCCCCAGTACGCACCCCATAGACCCTTCGAGGACCGTCAAGTACAGGATTAACGGTCGTCCCTCCACAGGAGGCATCAGAATCGGAGGCTCCTGTAAATACTCTTTTATCTTTTCAAATGCCGCTTGGCAATCATTATTCCACCTGACCGTTTGATCTTTTCTCAATAACTTGAATATTGGCTCACACGTGGCTGTTAGGTGAGATATGAACCGTGAAATGTAGTTCAATCTACCTAAGAAACCACGAACCTCTTTCTCTGTTCTCGGTTCAGGCATTTCTCTTATTGCTTTTACTTTAGCAGGATCAACCTCGATTCCTCTTTCACTTACAATGAACCCCAGCAATTTACCGGACCGCACCCCGAAAGTGCACTTATTCGGATTCAACCTCAGTCTGAATTGTCTCAGCCGGTTAAACAACTTGGCCAGATCTACAAAATGCCCCTCTTCTGTTTGGGACTTTGCTATCATGTCATCAACATAGCATTCGATTTCATGATGAATCATATCATGAAACAAAGTCACCATAGCCCTCTGATAAGTAGCACCGGCGTTCTTGAGACCAAATGGCATCACCTTATAACAAAAAGTGCCCCATGGTGTGATGAACGTTGTTTTCTCCATATCATCTGGCGACATTTTAATTTGATTATAGCCAGAAAAGCCATCCATGAAGGAAAATACCGAGAATTGAGTTGTATTATCTACCAACACATCAATGTGAGGTAGTGGGAAATCATCCTTCGGGCTAGCTCTGTTCAGATCCCGGTAGTCCACACACATTCTCACCTTCCCATCCTTCTTCGGGACCGGCACAATATTCGCAACCCAAGGCGGATAATTAGTGACAGCTAGGAAACCAGCATCCCACTGTTTCTGCACTTCCTCTTTAATTTTCATGGCCATCTCGGGTCGAGTTCTGCGCAACTTCTGCTTCACTGGAGGACAATTTGCTCTCAACGGTAGCTTGTGCATAACAATATCGGTATCCAACCCTGGCATATCTTGATAAGACCAAGCGAAGATATCAACATACTCTTTGAGCAATGCTACCATTTTGCTCTTGACACTTCCCTCCAAAGCAGCCCCAACTTTCACTTCCTTTCTGACCTCGGCGGTACCCAGATTCACAATCTCAACTTGCTCCCCGTGCGGCTGAATCACCTTCTCCTCTTGTTTTAACAACCTGGCTAATTCCTCCGGCAGTTCACAATCTTCTTCGCCTTCTTCTTCGGCATGATAGATCGGATTGTCGAAGTCATATGAGGGTGTAACAGGATTGTTATCAATGAGATCCGGAGAATGATCGCATTTGCATGAATGTTGATTCATGCATTGCTTTAGAACCGGAGCGAGACAAATTAAAAAGGAAAATGAAAACATTGCCATTTTTATTTTTGTTTTTAAACTGCAAAAATAAATGAAAAATAGGGAACACCGCTTTTAATTGAAAAACATCCATTTATTTATGATGCAAATATTGCAAAATGAAACATGAGGTGGCCCTTACAATGAACCATTACGTTTCGGGCAAACCGTATGGCTTTCATGCAGATAAAATTGAAAAACAGGAAATAATACTCTTCAAGTAGAGTGACAGTGATGATCTTTTCGGCCTTCCAATTCTGGACTCCCATCCCTGGTATGCACGGTTTTATCCATTGATCCATCTCGCAATCACTGTCAACTTCTTCACTCACCATACAAATGTGATTTGGATCCAGCATTCCAGCACTGGTGAACGTGAATGATGGACGACGTCCTCTACCTTGTCCAGACGAGCCTCGGCCCGGCTGATAACCCACTCCGAATCGGTCTTTCTTGGCGGTGATGTCCATCATCTTTCCCCAACCTGGAGCTTCCCCACTCTTCACCACCTCAGCAGCCTGTTTATATGAAGAAATGGAAGGCTTCTCCTCCTCTTTGGCAAAAAGAGCATTCTCCACCTTGACGGTTTCGAATGCTTGACTTGGCGTTTCCCATATCTCACCGTCCATTTCAACATACTTGAACGATGATAGGTGGCTGACGAAGATATCCTCCTCTCCGCAGACTGTGACGACCTGCCCGTCTCAGATATACTTCAATTTCTGGTGCAAAGTCGAAGTCACTGCCCCAACAGCATGAATCCGTGGGCGACCCAACAGGCAACTGTATGCCAGCTGAATATCCATGGCATAGAATACCGACTTGAACACCTCGGGCCCGATCTTCACCAGGAGCTCCACTTCCCCAAACACTGCCCTCTTCGAACCGTCGAAAGCTCTCACGATCAGGTCAGTGGGCGTCAGAATCAACCCTTCACAGTCCAGCTTCGCCAAGGCTTTCTTTGGCAACACATTTAAAGAGGAGCCGGTATCAACCAACACGTGCGAGAGCACGGCCCCTTTACATTCCATAGCAATGTGTAATGCCCGATTATGATTCCTCCCATCCACAGTTAGATCCATATGAGTGAAACCCAGCCCATGACTGGCGTTGACATTTGACACCACCGTCTCTAACTGATTGATTGTGATCTCTTGGGGAACATAGGCTCTCTTCAGGATTTTCAACAAAGCCTCCCTATGCCCCTCGGAGCTCAGCAACAAGGACAAGATTGAGATCTTGGATGGGGTCTGCTGCAAGTGGTCAACAAGCTTGTACTCAGACTTCTTGATGATTCTCAGGAATTCTTCAGCTTCATCATCAAGTTCTTTCTCCAACCCACCAGGCGCCGGTGTCACCACAGGAGTACCTTCATTTATCACTTGTTTCCCTCTTGCCCTGGCTAAAGCCTCGGCCTTTTCTTTCTTTTCTCTCTCTCCATCCCCACTCCTCAAGGCACCAGGTGCAAACAACCTTCCACTGCGAGTGAAACCATTGGGTCCGGCATTATCCACCTTTGAAACGGCGGCTTCCCTTGCAGTTTGATCCTCCAACTTCTCCCTATTACAGTACACCTCCCCACCATAATGCCACGACACGGCATCATCTTTGTCATAAGGAATTGGCCCAGGTACCGTGATTGTAACCGGAGCCGCATCTACCAGCGTTGACAAATCGACCGGGTCGAAGTAAATGGTTATGGTGGAGACATCTTCCTTCCCCAAATCCACTTTCTCAAACCTGAGGCTTCCCTCATCCATCAGCCTCTGGACAGCCTCCCTCAACAGTACACACCCATCAGGAACAACAGTGCACGCAGCACAACAGTCATCACAGCCCGGGAAGACCCCATTCTTCAACAACTGTCTTTTGATCTCAGCCAATGGAGTCTTCAACTGATCCACATTCAACAGCCCGATCCTTCTACCATCTTCAGAAATCGCATTCACCCCCATTTGACCATGCGCAGGCATGGGATTAGCATTCACATTTGGAGATGGAGCAAAGTTGATAGCTTTGGAATCCACCAAGTCCTGGACCACGTGCTTAAAAGCTTTGCAATTTTCTACGTTGTGTCCAGGGGCACCTGAGTGGAATTCTCACTTGGCATTCTCATCAAAACTGGCTGGCCTCTGATCAGGTCTCAACGGCGCCAACGTCCTCAGCTGGATCAACCCCAAGTCCTTCAACTTCTTCAATAAGAATGAGTAGGTCACAAGTGGTCTATCAAATTGACGATCATTCATTCGTCCTCTTACTTGATACCCAACCCTCTGTGGTCTCTGTTGAAATGGCTGCCGTTGTTGTTGCGGTTGTTGCTGTTGCTGTTGTGCAGGCTGATTATCAGCAGGAATGGTTACCGCAACAGTGTGTTGGTAGTAACGATCCCTACTCTGTCCTCTTTGGGTATACACAGCGCTGGTATCACCCTCATTCTTCCTCTGACCATTCCCGAAGGGCTTCTTCGATCCAGATGACGAAGCACTACCCTGTATCTTCCCCAGCTTCAACTAACTTTCAATTCTCTCTCCGGCCACCACAATATCGGCAAAGTTAGTAACCGGGCGTCCAACCATACTTTCAGCAAATGTCCCCTGAAGGGTACCCATAAACAAGTCTGACATTTCTCTATCCACCAATGTAGGTTAGACCCTGGTAGCCAACTCCCTCCATCTCTGCGCATATTCTTTAAACCCCTCATTAGGCTTCTGAGACATACCCTGCAGCTGGGTACGACTAGGAGCCATGTCAGCATTAAACTGGTACTGTTTAAAGAATGCATCTCCAAGATCTCGCCAGCTTTTAATGTCAGAAGATTTTAGCTTGGTGTACCATTCCAAAGACCCTCCAGACAAACTGTCTTGGAAGAAGTACATCCAAAGTTTCTGATCCATTGTATAAGCAGAAATCTTACGGACGAAGGCCTGAAGATGAGTTTCCGGGCAAGAACTCCCATTATACTTGTCAAACGCAGGCGCTTAGAACTTCTGTGGGATCACAATCCCCTCAACCAGCCCCATGTTCGACATATTGACAACCCCCGGAGTAGCATGGCTTTCCAGAGCCCTGATCTTCTCTGCCAGCACCTGAATCTCTTTATTTGGCGGTTGAACACCATATTAGCCAAATTGTTCATTCAACATGGAGAATTGATCTGCTTCTCTGTCTTCTTCTCTATCCTCTTCAGCCCCAAAGAAAGGAGGAAATAGACTATCCTTCAAATTGTTACCCATTGGACCCGGTCTACCGCCTGTGGCAACACCAAAACCACCAGCATTATTAGTCACTACACCAACAGTTGTCCTCTTCCCGAGATCTCCTCCCTCCCTGGAACCACCAAGACCGTGATTGGAGACCCCCTCTAAATTGACACCACTATTAGCAGCCGAAGCCCGCTCGAGCTTCTCCACTTTATCAGCAAATGCTTTTTGCCCCACAGCAAACCCTTGCATGACATTAATCAGTTCGTTCATTTTCACCTTCAGCTCGAGAAAATCTGCGTTGGGTAGATCCATCAGCCTGGGTGTGTTGCGTCTGGTAAAGTATCTGTGTGGACGGGTTGTGTGCAAGGGAATGATTCTACGCGTACGAGCAATGATTCCTGAAACAATCAAGCACGTTAGAATCTGACACCTGCAAAATAGAAGACAAGTTATTATGATTATGCATGAATGCAATGTCTATCCACATGAGGAACATTCTGTCCTTCGATCCTGGTTTCATCGAGACAGATAATAATCCGGCAGCAATATTCTGACATTCATCGAATGATTTCATCATACAGAACAGAGATATATGATTTAGCAAAGATACCACCCAACCATGTGTGTGCTATGTGAGTGCATACAGGAAAGCAAATAAAGCTTGAAGATCGATCACTGAATGAAAACAACCATTGCATATCAAAAGTGCACCATACGTGCAAGAGTCATACATCAAGTCTGATACAAGTCAAATTACAATTCTCCAGAATCAGAAAGAAAATACAAGCAAGTGAATTCCGTCAACAGGCCTGACGGTAATCCACACAAATGATAACAAGAGGTTACATTGAAGAAGGTCCCACAGAAGGCTCTGCATCATCAACCATCTTGGTAAACTTCACCGCGAACCTAAGCTCAGTGTTCTCCTGCTGCAATCTCCCTATCTCCTTCTGGTGAATCTTCATCTGTCGGAAATAATGATCTCTCTCGGCAATATAATGATCTCTCTCAGCAATGATCTTTGCGTTCTCTGTTTCCTTAATCTTCAGCTTTGCCTCCCACTCGGAGATAAGGATTCTGACTCTGTCTTCCCTCTGATCCCTCACAAGGATTTGTCTCCTCTTCTCATCTTCGATGACCTTTGAAGATCTAGCCAACCTCTTCTTGGTGATGTCGTGCTCCCTCGTGGATGACTCTAAAGCTTGTTGACCTTGCCATAGTAAGCGGTGTCTATCTCAAAGCGCTTCACTTCCATGGCATGTCTCCTATCCTGGTCTTCTATTCTCCCTTTGATTTCCTGATTAGCCATCTGAATTCTAGCAACACTCATCTCCAATTCAGTCTTCTCTGCTTGCAGCTGATCTCTGGCTTTCTTCATCTCAAGAAACTCTTCCATACTGACAGAAGAACATGGCCCCTCAATTGTAGGACACCAAGGATCACCTCCAGGAAATGGTAGATGTGTGAGCTCAATCCTCTTCCTAAGCCAATCATCAAATGGAGGAAAGGACCTGTTGTTAACCTTACCAAAGGAACCTTGCCCTTTCTCTAAATGTCACGCCATTCATCAGACACTTGCCTCAACTTTGGCTGATTGCCCTCAATTGGGAAGTAGAAAGACTCTTGAATCTCTCGCCCTAGAGGAGGACCCTCCACGGCAAATCCCATCTGTCTCCTAAGAAGCACCGGGTTGTAATTAATGCAACCTTAAACTCCTATAAGAGGCACATTGGGAAGACTCCCACAACTGTAAATGAAGTCTCGTCCAGCCATACCGTTGTGAGTCTAAGCTATGTCCTTGGCTCGCAAACCCATAAACCTGACTGACCACTTGACAGTAGGGTCAAGAAAAGCAAAGGCACCTCTGGAAGGCAAATACCCCATGAACCACTTGTGCAACAGCTGAGCACAACATCTGATCAATCCCCCTCGCCGCTTCTCGTTCCGATTATGGACCGAGTAATAAGCATCCCCAACCAAGGTAGGAACTGGATTCCTCTGCATAAACACCCAGACGGCATTAATGTCCACAAAGTTCTTCTGATTAGGGAACATGATGATCCCATAAATGCTCACAGCAAGTAAAGCGCAAACGGTCCTCCAATTACCCACAACAGCATGCTCCTTGGCTTTGGCCTCCAAGAAACTCAGATGAAAACCGGGTAACTTTCCTTTCTCCTTCAAACCCCCCTTGGTCACCTCCGGGCTCAAATAAAGAGCACGAGAAATCTCCGCAATATCGGGTTCTGCCTTAGTGACGTAGAATGGAATCTGATCTCTGATCTGAATACCCAGGATGCTAGCATAGTCCTTCATCAAAGGCCCCAACATGTAATCCGGGAAGACGAAACATCTCAAACCAGGGTCATAAAATTGGAGAAGAGTATGGATGACGCTCCTATCACTGTCTGTGAGCCTGAAAACCAACTTCAGAATACCACCGTATGCCTCACGAAACAACCCCACATGGTCAGGCGTAATCAATGCTATCATATCTCTCAGCACACCAATCTCTGGATCGAAGAAACTGTAGACAACATCGTCTTTCAAGCCGGTCCTCATGTCTGGAACAAAGAAGTCTCTCGGCCAGGATCTCAATCAAAAATGTCCCCTGCATATGGATAAACATGAGTTAGATGCAGATAAATGCAAAATGTGAATGATGCTGATGTATGAATGCAATGCACTGTGCCATCCTCCAAGTCATCTGAACATCCACTGCCCTGAGTTACAGCCTCTGAACTGATCACAACCATCTGAGGTACCGAGTAACCACAAATCCAACCCAGCGTTCCGAAATAAACGGAACCGAAGGATATATCACCATCATCACCAGAGATCCTCTGAACCAACCCAGGGAATCCTGAAATAAACAGATCCCCACTGATAAATACTACGGACAGAACTCCGGCGTCTCGGAAATAAATCCATAAATCCGACTTGTAAATAGGACTCTGATCAATAACTGAACCATTAGTCACCATCAAAGTCACCATCAGACCATGCATCTGTAAGAATCAAACCCTCCCCTCACAGGTGAATTCTAATCAGGTCATCCTAAGGCGGATAATGGTCTCGACAATCGGGCAAAGATACTCAACGGGTTTGCCCTTTCGGGTGTGCCGCTGCAGCTCTCTTAAGATCGTCTAACCCAAAGATCCGGGAATGAACGGACACCGAAGTCAACAGCTCAGATGAAGTGACTCAACCAAAGTGGATACTCTACAAAGGAAGAGCTTCCTCAAAAGAACCTCGTCCGGCTTGTGGTATGTCACGTCGCCCAAAACATGTTGACCTAACATGAGAGGCAACATGAGACCATACTAATCCTAGGTGTATACTCGGGCCTGGGTTTTAGCCCCACTCAGAACACCCACCCCAAATCAGAGAAACCACCTGTACAGAAGACAGCACAATGATAGTATGATGCATGCAAACATTTATGCAAATATATACACAACATAATAATTATAAATGCAACAAATAGAGCAACACAAGCAACCTAAACTATCCTAGACAACGCTAGGAGAGACTCGCTTAGGGAAGATGGACCAGCAAGAGGTCGACTTCTATAGTCCCCAGCAGAGTCGCCAGCTGTCGCATCCGCGAAAAATAATCGGCGGGAAAAACAAAACAAACAGAGCCGCCACCGTGCGTTATTTATCCCAAAGAGGGAAAGGAAACGCTCGAAGTAAACCTGGAAAAGACATGGTCTCGCGACCAAAGAGAGATGGGATCGGGAGTCGGTTATGCGAAGGGAAGGTATTAGCACCCCTACGCATCCGTCGTACTCGACGGGATCCACACTCAAAAGAATAGAATAAGGTTGCTAAATACTACTCACAAGCTGCACACACACACAGGAAAGAAACACAGATGGAATAAGAGGGGAACGGGCTCGCTAGGATATCGCATCCTATGCCTACGTATCTCATCTAGAATGAGAATCAGAGCTACCGTAGTTCGGCTAACGCACGCCGAAACAAAACCAACACAGGAAACCGACTGCCAATCGCTAGACTTACGTCAGACTCCACACAAACAGGCAAACATGGAAACCGAATGCCAATCGCTGGACTTACATCAGACTCCGAACCAACAAACACACATAGGAAACCAACTGCCAATCGCCGGGCTTACATTAGACTCCAAAAAACAAGAGGTTATCCGGACGCTGAGTCGTCAAAAGCAACAAAAAAGAAAAAGGGTGCCCGGAGAGATCTCGTACGATCTCCTGCCTACGTACCTCATCTGGTATGAGGATCAGGGCAACGTAGTTCCCCTTAACAGGGGAGAACTTCTAACCTAACCAGAAACAGGGAAATGACAAACTAGAAGAGAGCCTGACTCGAGCCTAATAGTTATCATGTAATCCACAATGGTCCTAGGTTGAGGTTTCTATCTAACTTGCACAGGGAGCAAGCTATCCTAAACAGCACAGGCAAACACATACAAGCACAAAAAGCAAGCACACACACTATATGCACACAATTGGGCTCATACAAGGTTAGGCTGTGAAACACAAGCCAACTGGAATCGGGTGTAGTTAGCTCTTAACCCTAACATTGAGAGTTAGGGTGAAGCAGATCAAATGGGAAGTGAAGGTAAGACCTCACAGCTCTTATCCCTGACCTGGGAGAGCTTCAGACAAATGAAAGTGTGGGAGTTCAGAAAGTAGGAACTCTTCTCCACAAGTGACTGACACAATATGATCTTGGGTTATTATCCACAATGCATCAACACAAGGTGTGAGCAAAGTGGATGACACACTGAATAGCAGGAGATGGATTGCATATCTCTTTTATCTGCCAATTGCCTCATAAGAGGACTTTTCCTGCTTGGCACAAAGATAAACAAACACAAGCGTTGCCTCTTAAGGAGGGCTTCAGACAGGTGCCTGCCCACATAACAGGACAGGTCTTCCAGACTACATGAAGTCAGAGAATTATACCTCAGTGGTTAAGCAACCAAGCAAAGCAAAGTTCAAAATGAACTTAAAGCAACTAATGTACTTGTGGAAACATCAAATAAATCAGTACAAAGTTCAGACAACCAAACAACAGTCAATCACACAATCAGACAGATAAGGCATTAGGCAGCAATGTGCAAGCCATAAGCCAATAGGCACAACACAAATAACTTGGCATCAACCTACAAAACAACATAAGGTTAGCCAACATCCATCAACTAATCAATCCAAATGAGTGAACCACTTTCACCATGGTAATGTGCTTCTTAACCTGAAATCCACAATCCAAATAGTGAGTCCAAACCACTAGGTCAAAGCCTAGGGTTAAAAGAGGGTCAAACCTTCAAAACAGAACATGAAATTTAACATGGATCAACTTCATTCAATCAAGAACACAATCCAAAAGGTCCCATATCAATATCATTAACCAAAAGCATTTCATGAATCAAACATGGCAAGGTATGAAAATTGTGACCACATTGTGACATCAGAAGAAACAAATGCACATTAAATCAAAAATGACTCAAATAATCTTGAAAAAATTCATGAGTAAACAGGACATACAACATGATCATCACACAAAAAATTAGAGGCATTGGACATTCTTAGGCATGGCAATCACATAGCATAAGTCAAGACAAGCACAACAAGCACATGTGTGACACAAATTGTCACACCAAGTTAGCATAGGCATAAAACAGAGATGGATCATGATAAAGACCTCAAACCAAATCCAAAACAACACTAAACATGTCTAGAAATAGTGTGCAAAATTTCACATTCATTGGATAAAGAACAAGCATTTTATGATCAAATGAAGTTCAAGGCAATTTAAAAGCTCAAATGTGACCATCCAGAATGAAAAATCTCAATTAAATCAGAAATGATCCCAAAAATTCCAACAAAAATCATGAGCAATCATAACATTCATATCATGCATCATACAAAAAATCAAGGCAATTGGATATCATTTGGCATGGCAAACTCATCAATCAAGTTGAACATCACAAGGTGTGACATCAATTGTCACACCTAACTTAGCATAATCATAAAACAGAGATGACAATTGATAAAAATACCAAATCAACACCAAAATTTCAAACAACAAGTCTAGTCTCATCATGCAAATTTTCAGATTCATTGGATTAGAAATCAGCATTTCACAAATGAATAAGCAAGGCAAGGTACAAAATGCATACATGCTCACATACCCTAGCACAAAATGAAATTCAGCCAAACACAATTTATGGAAGAATGATCAAAAAATAATAGACAAAAAATGCAACACAATGCAAAAAACCTGGCAATTTTTGGATGATTATTCAATTTGTAATGAATTTTGTAAGATGAGGAAAAAATAAAAATCATATGTGAAGCATGCACATGGAAATATGGAGAAAAAATGAATGAAGCATGAAAACATGGAATGGC
Source organism: Lathyrus oleraceus (assembly GCF_024323335.1). Classification (NCBI taxonomy): domain Eukaryota; kingdom Viridiplantae; phylum Streptophyta; class Magnoliopsida; order Fabales; family Fabaceae; genus Lathyrus; species Lathyrus oleraceus. The sequence continues at coordinate 389,320,810 of NC_066582.1, forward strand.
TGAGGATCGAACTCGGAGCCAATTCAAATATTTGGCGCGCCAGCATGTGAAACGCAGTCGTTTCACTTATGCGCTGGCAGTCAACACGCGGTCAACATACACTGACCAATGAGAAGCGCGCATGGGCATTTCCATGATCCAATCACAACCAAGCCCTAAGAAACACATAGGCAACGCTTTTCCGTGGCAGAATAAATCAAAAACCGTGGCCAAAAAACTGGAATTCATCTTCTTCAACACGCATGCATATGAACAGTAGCATCTCAAGAACATCAAGAACAAATTTACCAGAACTTGAAATTAAACACATCAATGTGAAGATCCTTCATCATACATCAAGAATACACGCATAGCTAAGCTTGAATCAAAGCACACAAAGAGAATCGAAGCAATTATCATTCATGCACAAAACTTTAAATCAACCTAACTCACTCAAACATGCATGGAATTTCACGATTTAAAGCTCAGCATGACCAGCAAACATGAATCTACAATAATATCACAATAATTTTGAGAAAAGAGAGATTCGATTTGGTGACCTCTTGAAGAGAAGATCTGGATTTGTGTTGATTCAAGCCTTTGTGATGCTCCAATGCTTCTCTATGATGCTTGCACAGTTGATTGGATGAAAACTTGAAGTTCAATTGCACTTGATTCCACCAGAATTTTGATTCACCATGGATGCCTTCAAGCTTCTAGCATGAACAGAACAAGCATGATTTGCTATGATTCCACCTCCAAACTTGCTCAGTGATACTTCAAGATGATGAATCAAACAATGGAATGTGATTTGTTTGAAGAAATTGCAAGAAAAATTGAGAGAAAAAATTTGGAGTTTGAGATCTAGATCTGAAATTATGAGAAGCTAAACTGAAAAATAGTTATGGTTTAGGCTTATATAGCTTCCACTAATCAAGCTTTAATCAAGTTTAAGCCAATGCAAATGGAATTAACAAATATGAGGTGTAAATGCAAAATGAGTTTTTCACCCTATGCATGAAATGCATGGTGAATAGTGCACGAATTCTGATTCAAATTCACTTAAAATGCTGTTTTGGAGCCAATGGAAATGGTGTAATGTTCAAATAATGCACAAATTTTAAATTCCATATTTTCCCTCCAAAAATCAAGTGAATTTCCAAATATTCATGTGATGATAATGCATGTCATGTAATGCAAGATTTGGAAACTAGAGATCAAAATAAGAGTAATGCAAAAAGAGCCATCCAATTTGGAGTTTTGGTTGAGAAGTTATGCCCATTTGAAGTTCAATGTACACTTTGTCAAGTTTTGATCATATCTCCTTAACCACACATGAGAAATTGATGATCTTGGACTTTTTGGAAATGGGAGAGAAAGATCTACAACTTTCATGTTCAACAAAATTTCATTTGAAGCTTCCTTGATGATGTAATCTTGAGTTGAAAACCTTTCCATTTTTGGCAAGTTTGAATTATATGTCACTTTCTATTTTTGGAAAGTTTTGACCTGACTTTAAATTCTTCAAAGTTGATGTTTGAAATGTCAAATGAGACTTGTTTGAACATGAATGAAGTATCTCTAACCACTTCCCACCTCCAAATCCAATAGTTGACTTTGCAGTTGACTTTTATGGTTGACAGATGACTTGGTCATGCACAGATGATTATGAGCCTCAACCACTTGATGAAATGGCACCAAAATGAAACCCTAGCTTATACAAGCTCAATAAAATCACATGATGATCTCCATATCATTAAAGACCTCATCTCCTTACAGAACCCTGACTGGTAGAATGCAATTGATTAGGGTTGACCAGAGGTCAAAACCCTAATCCCAAGGAACATGATCAGGAATAATGAATCATGATGATGATGATGATGATGTACCATTTCAACCAAGATAATACTCAACCTCCTTGAGGAACCAATAAACCCTAATTGAAGCACAACCTCAGATGATTAGTGATCAATTTACAAGACCCTCAGGCTTGAATCTCTCAACCTCTCTATCTTCTGAGAAAGACCTAGGAGGATGACTTGCTCATTGTTTCCACATGATATGCAAAGATGTAATGCCTAATATCCTAAAAATGAGATGCAATATGCTAAGCTAGTCCCAAGAGAGGAGGGAAAATTTTGAGGTGTTACAAGTTGTTGCAGTTGTAGGTGCGTGACCCCTCCGGTGAGCATTCAATGATGACACGTGAGCAGTTTCTGCAGCGCGCTAGCTAGCCTGTGGACAGGCCTGTGTTCGGAGAGGGGGCGGGTGCCGGTGCTGATACTACTGGTGGTGCTGAGGATGATGATGATGATGATGATGATAGTGATGATGCTACCGGTTCTGAAGTCGGTAGTGATGAGGGTCCTGAGTCCTTTGAGGGCTAAGTTTGTTTTATTTTTCATGTTATGTTTTATTTTATTGTATTGTCAGATTTGTTGTATTTTGGTTTTGGTTATGTACTTTTGGGGTGTTTTGTCTCCCACGCACATTTTAAATTTTTTTAAGTAATAGTTAGTGTTTATGTTTTTAATTTGTGTGTTTGGTTTAAATTTCTTTTTGTTTAATAAATTTTTGGTTGTTGAGTGTCAAACCTTCTAGATTGGTTGCTCCTCAAAGAAGTATCCAATGAAGGTGCATCCGAGTTTGGATGGCAATGATAAAAATAAACAAGAGAATAATGCTAAGGTACATGGTTACCTCCGGTTAGAATTTTAGAATGCATTAAGAACTTTACTCTTTTTTGTAATTGAATATTGTTCTTTTTGCAACATAATTGAATGAATGTTTCATCTAGGACTTAAAACCACAAATTGTGAGGAAACCTCCATTGTACACTTAAATGCTGGATTCTAATAAACTTTGTTGATTCATTTGATTCATGCTTTGTCTTTTATTATTGTGAATTTGTGGAAGCAATTAGAAATGATCAAGGCGCTTGTATTCTTATGAGCACAACTAGTTCCAAATACAACTTACCCGTGATCAGAGAGAGTATTCGTTAACCCCTTTGAGCTTAAACAGTTGAATCTCAACTTGAAATAAAGCGAGATGTCAAAAATCTTTTTTCTTGAAACCCGGAAAATTTTGATAATTGTTCTTTTGCCATAAAAAGTCAAGAGCATTCACTTAGGGTGAGTAAGAAATAAGTTGGGGAGAACGAAAAAGAGAATCGGTAAGTGCCACAACTCTTGAAAAACCGAGCAAGCATTGAAATTTTTTTTTAGAAAAGAGAAACATCTGTTTTGTAAATATGATGTGAAAGAAAAAAAAAATACAGAAAATAAAAATGAATGCTTGCTTGGAAGAAAAATAGTGAAAAACAAAAATTGAGTTGTGAAATAAGAGTTGTGAAGGTTTCAAATGAGAAACAAATGGAATGAAGTTGAGATGTGTGAATAGTGTACAATGAATGTCTCTTTTACATCGGCAATTTCGTTTTTAATGGTCTTAGAAATGACCCTTGTTTGTAAACCTAACCAAGCTACAACCGAAAAGTCCTTAGTGATCTTCGTGCTTCCGCATTTTCATTTATAATTGCTAGACATTGTATGAATTGAATTGATTTCTTCATTGTTTGTTGGAGAGTGAAATTATTCCCGCGGTTGCAAACGCGAAATTTCTTCAATCCTTATTCGAAGAGGAGAGATAGGGTGATTCATTCAAGATAATATTATTATGGATAGATACATATTTCGCATTGCTATTAAGTTTTAGTTCTTGTGTATTATGTTATTCTAACCATTGGGAACTTGTGCCTGGTTGATTTTCTTGTGTTTGAGCCGTTTTATTCGATTTCGGAGAAACCTTTTTCTTAAAGCAAATCCTCTTGTCCTTCAAGAGGCATACTTTGCTTGAGGACAAGCAAGAATCTAGTTGGGGAGAGTTGTTAGATGCCCAAAAGTGCTTATTTGAGCTATCAAATGTGGGCATCTTTCACTCCTTTTTATCGTTAAACTGTTCGAAACCGCCTTTGCCTTTGATGATTTGCAATACAATGTTAAATGATCTTGGTACCCTTAATTTGTGTGTTATTGTGCAGAAATTAGGCATGAAAGAATAGAAAACAAAGGCACATGAATGATGGCAAAGGGACCAAGAAAGGAAGCATTCATCAGCATGCTCGCTAGGCGAGTGCTGTAGCGAAGTGCTCGCTAGGCGAGCACCCAGCGAGCTTCCAGCGAACGTCCCCAGAATATTACAGTAGCAAAGTCAGCAAACTCGCTAGGCGAGCACCCAGCGAAGGAGGTAGCGAACACTCCCAGACTTGGGCAAATTCACAGCTAGCACTTACTCGCTAGGCGAGCCACTAGCGAGCTCCCAGCGAGCAATTCCAATAGCAAAACACCAAAAGTCGTTGGAGCGAAGGTGGAAGCGTGGGCTTCGACTAGCGAAGGTTTCTTCGCCTAGCGAATATACAAACAGGGATTGGAAGATTCTTCTAGCGCAGGTGCCTCAGGTGGCCTATTTTGGGGCTCGCTAGGCGAACCATTCTGCTCGCCTAGCGAGCATGACAACTCAGACAACAGTACTATAAGTAGCTGGGGCTACTTTTTGGAAGGGACCATACTTTTTGACTTAGATATTTTTCAGATTGTCTTGGGATCATATTTTTGTAACCTAGAAACCCATTTTTCATATTTTCTTCATCTCTTAACATTATTCTACAAAAAGAAGGTGGATTCCCATCCAATCTCGATTCTTCAACTTGGATGTTGATCAACCTTCAACCGAAACTTGTTGTACAAGCTACCATGAAAATGAGTAGCTAAGTCCTTCATTTTGTCAAGGGTAGATGTAGATGATCATAAGCTTTGTGTGTAAATCAGATGATCTTCATTTGTAAACTCTTTAATGATGAATATATGGTGAAAACTTTGTTTTATTGATAACTCTTTGTGTTGGTTTATGATCGAGAGATGTTTACCAACTCTTTACCTAGGTTTTCATCCAATCTTGTTTGTTAGCTAGAGATAGTAATGAATGATTTTGTTCACCATAAAGTTGAACCAAAAAGTTGTCATTTTGATAGATTGTGTGAGAGATCAACAATGGATCAAAATGGGAAAACCCACAATGTGTGTTAGAGATAAACACATTGGGAGGACTTTGTGAAATAGTTTATCATCTAAAGGAGTTTATAAGTTTTGTTGATCGAACATATGCATGCAAAGTGATCATCGAACCCTAACTTTGACAATATTTCTCAAATAGAAAAACCAAAACTTTTACCGCATTTTCTTACACTTTTATGCAAGCTACCGTGACTAAAACCAAAACCCCCCTTGTTACTACGAGTTAAGAATTAAAACAACTATCGAACGGCGGCGATATCTCACAATCCCTGTGGAGACGATAACAAAAAACCGACATACCAACCGAACCACTAACAGTTATGACGCCAATGCTAGGTGTGAGTTCCACTATGGGGCACCTAGACACACTATTGAGAATTGCAAAGCTTTTAAGCACGTAGTTCAGGACCTTATTAACTCAAAGGCCATTAACTTTGCGCCGGCTCCTAATGTCGTCAACAATCCTATGCCGCAACATGGTGGAGCAAATATTAACATGGTGGAAGGAGAAGTCAAATCCGCCAAGGATGTGTTGAAGCTGAAGACTCCGTTGTTAGAAATCAAAGAATATTTGCTAAAGGAAGATGTTTTCCCCGGGTGTGGGGGCGGTTGTTTGGGTTGTGTTGCACAGAGTGGGGGTTGTGTGAAGCTGCAGCAGGATATCCAGGCCTTGCTTGACGATGGTGTCCTTCAAGTTGAAGACCTATCTGCCCAAAGGTTTGTTGAAGGGGTTATTGAGAATGCAAATGCTAATCCTCTCTTGTCTGAAGATGCCATTGCTACTGAAGAATTTACAAATGTTGTTCCTGCTGATTTTATAATTCCCAATGATGTAATTAATTTTTCTGATGCTGTTGTTGATATTCTAAACATTGTGTCTGATTCTGACGTAATTGTTGAACTTGATTCCGATGTTTCGGATGCTTGTTTTTCAATGAATAAGATTTTTGAGTATGAGTGTGATGATGCCACTATCATAATTTTCTACCCGACCGCTCAGATCAGTGTGCCAGTAGCGCAACCGGTGTCACCAGTGCGACCACATCAATCCACTATGACCATCACGACCCCTGGTCCTTTACCTTTCACCAGCGAAAGGGCCATTCCTTGGCATTACGGGGGGGGGGGGGGGGGGGGGGGGGTGTACACGCACGATCAGAGAGTGGAGCAGCCATTGAAAGTAGAAGAGGTGCAAGATCAGAGGTCTGAACCTAGAATTGAGAAGAAAGATCCTGCAGTGGACAATGTTGATGGAATTGGGCGATAGAGTGTTCTCACCACCGGTTATCCAACCTGATAGTGCTGACGCTGCGGCGAAGGCCAAAGGCAAGCAAGTTGTGAATGAGGGTACCTATGCACCACAGGCTGGTTATGAGCCTGATTTCGCGAAGGATGTGGACGAGCTCTTGAGAATTATAAAGAAAAGCGACTACAAGGTAGTTGATCAGTTGATTCAGACGCCGTCCAAGATATCTATTCTCTCACTTCTGCTGTGTTTGGAGGCACACAGGGAGGCACTTCTGAAGGTTCTTAATGCTGCATATGTGCCTCAGGAGATATCAGTGAACCAACTGGAAGGGATCGTTGCAAATGTTCATGCAAGCAATGGGTTGGGTTTTACTGATTCTGACTTGACGCCAGCTGGACGCGATCGTAACAAGGCTTTGCACATTTCGATGGAGTGTAAAGACACTGTGCTATCCCATGTTCTGGTGGATACAGGTTCCTCTCTCAATGTGCTACCCAAGAGAGCCCTGTCAAAGTTAGATGTAGAAGGTTTGATCTTGAAGCCTTCCGATCTTGTGGTAAGAGCCTTTGATGGCTCTAAGAGGTCGGTGTTCGGAGAGGTAGAATTGCCAATTCAGATTGGATCACAAACCTTCAACACCGTCTTCTATGTGATGGATATCGGTCCTTCGTATAGCTGCTTGCTGGGTCGTCCTTGGATCCACAATGTCGGGGAAGTCTCCTCGACCTTGCATCAGAAGATCAAGTTCTCGGTCAACGGAAGAATTGTCACTGTCTGTGGTGAGGAGGATATTCTGGTCAGTCACCTGTCTGCATTCAAGTATGTAGAGGTAGAAGGTGAGATTCATGAGACCCTGTGTCAGGCCTTTGAGGCAGTTCAAGTCAAGGATGCAGCTCCAATGGAAGAGGGTGAGGCAGGTGCCTCTATTTTGTCCTTCAAGCAGGCACATGCCTTGGTAAATTCAGGTGTTGCTCCCGGTTGGGAACGTCTGTTGGATTTACCTATAGAGGAAGACAAGTTTGGGATTGGGTATCAGCCGGCATTGACTTCTACAACTTCAACGCCTCAAACTCGTCAGGGGCCGATTACTTTCTCCAGTGCTGGCATCATTCAGTATGGCCAGGTCTCTGCAATCAAGGAAGAAGACAGGGATAGTGATTGCGACATTGACAATTGGGTGCGTCCAAGGATCCCGGGTGAAGCTCTCCGCAACTAGTCTTCTGAAGAGATTATCCAAGTCACTCTTCTTGAAGAGTAATTTTCTTTGTTTATTCATGCATATCCAAGTCTTACGTTCTGCCCAGGGCGTAATGACTCATTGTAAGGCTCATCTATGTGAATACCTGCATTTTTTATCATAAATAAAGGACGTCTTTTTAAATTCAAATATTTTGTTCACTGTCTTTCTATTTTTGCAGTTTTCAAAAATAAAAAAAATACATTTGGCAATGTTTTGTTTAGTTTTCACTCCTTGTTCACACTCATAAGCACATACTATCACTCATGCAGATGCACGTCACCGGATCCTATTGATAACAGTTCTGCTATGGCTCGTTTCGACTTTGAAAATCCAATCTTTCAAGCTGAAGAAGAGGGTGATGAAGACTGTGAACTCTCTGAAGAACTTGCCAGGTTGTTAAAACAGGAGGAAAGGGTCATTCAACCGCATCAAGAGTCTATTGAAGTGATTAATCTCGGCACCGAGGACGTCAAGAGAGAAATCAAGATAGGGGCTGTTTTGGAAGATAATGTGAAGAAGGGGCTGATTTGAATTGTTACAAGAGTATGTTGACATCTTCGCTTGGTCTTATCAGGACATGCCAGGGCTTGACACAGACATTGTGGTACACCGTTTGCCTCTCAAAGAGGATTATCCTCCGGTCAAGCAGAAGCTCAAAAGAACAAGACCAGAGATGGCTGTCAAGATAAAGGAAGAAGTGCGAAAACAGTTGGATGCAGGGTTTCTAGCAGTTACAAATTATCCGCCATGGGATGGGAAGGTACGGATGTGTGTCGACTACCGGGATCTGAACAGAGCTAGTCCTAAAGATGATTTCCCATTACCTCACATCGACGTTTTGGTGGATAACACGACTCAGTTCTCAGTATTCTCCTTCATGGATGGTTTTTCTGGCTATAATCAAATTAAGATGGCACCAGAAGACATGGAGAAGACAACTTTCATAACCCCATGGGGCACCTTCTGCTACAAGGTGATACCGTTTGGTTTGAAAAATGATGGGGCAACATATTAACGAGCTATGGTAACTCTTTTCCATGATATGATTCATCATGAAATCGAGGTTTATGTTGATGATATGATTGCCAAATCTCAGACGGAAGAAGAACATTTGGTGAATTTGCAGAAGCTGTTTGAGCGTTTGAGCGTTTGAGGAAATTCAAGCTAAGGCTTAATCCGAACAAGTGTACTTTCGGGGTGAGATCTGGAAAACTGTTGGGTTTTATTGTTAGTGAAAAAGGGATTGAGGTGGATCCTGCCAAAGTGAAATCAATACAAGAAATGCCTGAGCCAAGAACAGAAAAACAAGTCTGTGGTTTCTTAGGGAGGTTGAACTACATTGCAAGGTTCATCTCTCACCTAACAGCCACGTGTGAACCAATATTCAAATTGTTAAGAAAAGATCAGGTTATCAGGTGGAATGATGATTGCCAAAGGGCTTTCGAAAAGATAAAAGAGTATTTACAGAATCCTATAATCCTTATGCCTCCAGTCCCAGGGAGACCGCTGATTATGTATTTGACAGTACTTGATAATTCCATGGGTTGTGTTCTCGGTCAACACGACAAGACAGGTAGGAAAGAGCATGCCATCTACTACCTGAGTAAAAAATTTACAGATTGCGAGTCGAGATACTCAATGCTTGAAAAGACATGTTGTGCACTTGCATGGGCTGCTAAGCGATTGAGACAATATATGCTTATTCACACAACCTTACTGATCTCCAAAATGGATCCAGTCAAGTATATATTTGAGAAGCCAGCTCTCACCGGAAGGGTAGCTCGTTGGCAGATGGTACTGACAGAGTACGACATCCAGTATACATCCCAGAAAGCCATCAAAGGGAGTATTCTGTCAGACTATCTTGCTCAGCAGCCGATTGATGATTATGAGCCGATGAAGTTTGATTTTTCGGATGAAGACATCATGTTCCTCAAGATGAAAGACTGTGAAGAGCCAATTATTGAGGAGGGACCTGATCCAGATGAAAAGTGGACTTTAATGTTTGATGGGGCCGTCAATGCCAAAGGAAGTGGAATTGGTGTTGTCATTACCACTCCGAAAGGTTCCCACATGCCTTTCACCGCTCGTCTGACTTTTGAGTGCACCAATAATGAAGCTGAGTATGGGCCTGTATCTTGGGTATTGAGCAAGCCATTGATTTGAGAATCAAGACTCTGGACATCTTCGGAGATTCAACTCTAGTGATCAATCAAGTGAATGGTGATTGGAATACTCTCCAGCCTAATCTGGTCCCCTACAGAGATTACACGAGAAGACTGTTGACTTTCTTCACAACAGTGAAGTTGTATCATATACCTCGTGATGAGAGCCAGATGGCGGATGCTCTTGCTACTCTATCCTCTATGATCAAGGCGATTGGGTGGAACTATGTTCCCAGGATCGATGTTATGCGTCTTGATAGGGTCGCGTATATGTTTGCTGCTGAACTGATAGTTGATGACAAGCCCTGGTATCACTGAAGGAGAATTGCGGTCCAAAACGCAGCGGAAATTAAAATTTTCTCCTTTAGAGATCCTTACGAATGGTCATGATCAGTGATAGAATATTTACCTATTGTGACGATCGAAACCTTTGGTGCAAATCTCTTGTGACGATCAAAACCTTTGATGCAGATCCACGGAGCGATCACGAACGTTGAACGATGACAACGTCTCTACTCAGTCCACACGAACGGATTCCTTCAGTCTCAGTGCTAGCTGGTACGAATGAAGGCTTTGAGTGAGAGAGAGAGAGAGAGAGTGAGAAAACGAAAATAATGCAACCGCAATGAATGCTTTTGCATAAGGGTTCTATTTATAGAACCACTTGTGTGGGCTTCATGCTAAAAAGCCCACTTAAGTGTATTTTGGCCCATATCTTATAATATGCCCAAAATCACTTAAGCCCATGGTACCTTACCACATTTCGTATTCTACTCAAGTACACCGTATCTTACGATGTTCTATAATTCACTTAAGGGCACCGTACCTTACGGTATTCCTTAGTTACTCTATCTCTCATCAATCCGTCCTTTGTATGTGACCCTGTAGGTTTTCGTGGCGGCAATTATATTAAATCACGCATTTAACATAATAAACAGTGAGCGGTATCTAGCAACACATCACTGCTACCCAAGACACGAAAATGTCATGTGATCTGACAATTCCTTCTGTGATAATACTTATGTGTATAATTACCCTTTTGCCCTTATGTCTATATTGAACACAAGGCATAGACCGTGTCATCCTTTTCCAGTTCAATATTGGGCCCATAGACATTTATCCTGTTATGCAGGATGGGCAAATTCCATCTAGGTCACTCATGTCCCTCAGCATGTTTCGTGGAGTACCCATCAACAGTCTTTATGGTTATCCAGTTACGGACAACGTTGGATCAGCAATAAAGCACTCGACTCTACATCTAGGGTCCATAGTGGTTTCAGGTCGAAGAGTGGTATACACCATTATCACCATGAGAATAACTTATGACACTTTTCATAACTTTCTATATAGTATTCTCATAGCGGGTCAATCCGGTATAAATATTACTCTTAATATTCATACCTATGTTTAAGACTTGATAACTCTTTATCCATGATCCATGAGATGTGATCATCAGTCTACAAACATAATAGTCTTAATGCTTTAATGTTATCCCACTTCACACTAAAGCTCGACTACGGATACTTTAAGAATAGTGTCCTTATGTTTAATGTGTTCTCATGATTAAGTCACACTTAATACATTAAACGGACTAGCTATTCTAGGGACTTTATTAAACAAACGTAATAAAGAAAAAGCCTTTTATTATTAATAAATAATTCGATACAAGTACCAAAAGTATTGGCCTCTAGGGCTTACACCAACAATCACGACATCAAGTGCTTTCTGAAGAATCAAGAGTACCCTACAGGGGCATCCAACAAGGATAGAAAGACTTTGAGAAGATTGACAGACAGTTTCTTTTTGAACAAAGACGATATGCTGTATAAGAGGAACTTCGACCTGGTTTTGCTCAGATGCGTGGATAGACACGAAGCAGACATGTTAATGCAGGAAGTTCATGAAGGATCCTTAGGTACTCATGCCGGCGGACATGCAATGGTTAAGAAATTGTTGAGAGCGGGTTATTACTGGATGACCATGGAATCTGATTGTTTCAAATATGCTCGGAAGTGTCATAAATGCCAGATTTATGCTGATAAGGTGCATGTGCCTCCAAACCCTCTGAATGTGATGTCTTCGCCGTGGCCGTTTGCTATGTGGGGCATTGATATGATTGGAAAAATTGAGTCGACTGCTTCCAATGGGAATCGTTTCATCCTTGTTGCCATCGACTATTTCACCAAGTGGGTCGAAGCAGCGTCATTCGCGAAGGTCACCAGACATGTGGTTGCCCGATTCATTAAGAAAGAAATCATTTGTCATTATGGGATTCCCGAAAGAATTATTACTGATAATGGTTCTAATCTCAATAACAAAATGATGAAGGAGTTGTGCAAGAACTTCAACATTCAACATCACAATTCTTCCCTTTATCGTCCTAAGATGAACGGTGTTGTTGAGGTAGCAAATAAGAATATAAAGAAGATTGTGCAGAAGATGGTCGTTACGTATAGAGATTGGCATGAGATGTTACCATTTGCCTTGCATGGGTACTGTACTTCAGTACGTACATCGACCAGGGCAACCCCTTAATCCCTCGTGTATGGTATGGAAGCAGTCCTACCTATTGAAGTGGAGATTCATTTTCTAAGAGTCCTGCTGGATGTCAAGTTAGACGAAGCTGAATGGATTCAGACAAGGTTCAATGAGTTGATTCTTACCAAAGAGAAGCGAATGACAGCCATTTGTCATGGGCAGTTGTATCAATGTCGGATAAAGAGAGCCTTTGATCGGAAAGTGCATCCTCGATGCTTCCAAGTCGAAGATTTGGTGTTGAAAAGGATCCTTCCTCCTCAGACTGATTATAGGGGCAAGTGGACTCCTAACTATGATGGACCGTATATTGTCACCAAGATCTTTGATGGTGGAGCCTTAATGCTTGCAACTATGAATGGTGAAGTCTTCACTTCCCCTGTGAACTCAGACGCAGTTAAAAAATACTTCGCATAAAATAGACCCGCTGGATAATAAAAAGAATAGTCCAGGAAAAAAAATGGGCATCCCGGCGAACCAAGAAAATGAGAAAGGTTCGGGAAAAAGTTAGGGATTAAAAATGAAAAGATTGTACACCCGGTAAGTTGAAAACCTGAAAAGGCAACTTAGGCAAAAATGGGTATCCCGGTGGATTGAAAACCCAAAAGGGCGATTCAGGCAAAAGTTAGGGATTAAGCGAATGACTGCGTTTTGAGTAGTTCTGAATCTCATCTCGTGTCAATAACCGGAAACTTTCGAAGGATAGGAAACAGTCCAATCGCCTTTTTCAGAAAGCTGATCATCTGGAGGATCTTGAAGACGAGCGAGTCATAGCAGAATTGGAACCCGATAGAAATCCATTTCACATTGCCATTAGATTAATTTCTATTGTTATCTGTTGTGCAATTACCTCTTTCCAGGGATTGTTTCCTGATGTAAATGCCTATTCAGAGGCCATTCAATCAATAAAATCATGTTATTCAGTATATCTCTGTGTTCATTTTCATTTTACTGTTTTGTTTGCAAAAATGACGTCCGAATTTTTGATAAACATTGCATCATGAAACATAAGAGCTTTACAGGTACATGCTTAATAAACATTTAAAATTGCTGTAAATTTTAAGTGCTTTGGATCATCTATTCAGAACAGGTACACTCGGGGCATTGCCTTAATGTTCCCAGATGATCGCAGATGTTTTTCTTCAACAGTTGGTGTCGCATCCTGCGAAAAATCAACCGGCGAGCTAAAAACAAAACACACACAGAGCCGCCACTGCGCGTTATTTATCCCAAGATAGGGAAAGGAAACGCTCAGAGAAACCTGGAAAGGAAATGGTCTTGCGACCAAAGAGAAAGGGTAAGGGAGTCGGTTACGCAAGGGGAAGGTATTAGCACCCCTCACATCCGTCGTACTCGACGGGATCCACGTTCTAAGAAAAGAAAAGGTTGCTAAACATCACACACACACACAAGGGAACGCAGGTGGGGTTAAGAGGAACGAGCTCGATAAGGTATCGCACCTTATGCCTACATATCTTGTCTGGAACAAGAATCAGAGCCATTGTAGTTCGGCTTACGCACGCCAAACAACACAAAACATACAAACAAGCAAGGGCGGCAAACATGGAGCCCGACAACCACTGGATGGAATTACGTCGGCATCCGAACCAAACACGCAATCAGATAACAAGTAAACACACACAAAAAAGAAAAAGGTTGCCCGGAGTGGTCTCGCACGACCACCTTCCTACATACCTCGTCTGGAACGAGGATCAGGGCGATGTAGTTCCCCTGAAAGGGAAAGAAAGAACATGCAAACTAGTAGGGAGTCGGGAACTCGAGCCTACAAGTCATCAAGCAAACCAGAAGAGACGCTGAGACGTCAGGAGAAACGACACACACAGACTAACAGGGAGTCGGGAACTCGAGCCTGATAGCTGCCAAACAAAACACACGCAAAAAAGAAAAGGGTGCCCGGAGAGACCTCGCACGGTCTCCTGCCTACATACCTCGTCTGGCACGAGGATCAGGGCGATGTAGTTCCCCTGAAAGGGAAAAAGATTTCAGCCAGAAACCGGGGGAAGACGCACTACCAGGGAGCTGGACTCGAGCCTAGTGTTGTCATGCATCGTTGCCCTAAGTTCAGGTTTCTATCCTACTTGCATAAGCAAACTATTCCTATCCAGGAAAGAAGCAAACACACAAGCATACAGAATATAAGCATACATCAAATGAGAACAAGCATCTCAAACAAGCATGTCAATCAGATATCCACATAGCACGCACTATAGCCAAACAAGGGGGCTCACACAATAGGTTTAACTGCCTCAGCAAGTCATCTGTACGGGCTGTGTTTGCTCTTAACCTTGCCATTACGAGGCTAAGGTGAAGTGTAACACCCTTCTAAAATACCCCAATAATTTAATTAAAATAATAAACATATAACAATTCAGAGTAATTATGCACTTCAAGGGTGTCACACAGAATATTCACACCATTCAACAATATAACGGTCATGCTCTTTTATTACTTCAAAACAGTTGCATAAAACACAGCGGACGTAAGTTTCATCGATTATCGTAAACATTACATGGAAAATGGTTCTCAACCAACAATAAAACATTCAAAACAAGTTAAGACAACCCATCCCGATGTTACATCTATCAGAGCACGACCCACTAAGGAGACTACACTAGACTCCAAGCATTAACTTCTACTCAACTCACTGCTTGTTACCTGAAAAACAGTTGTAAGGGTGAGTTCCTCAATCGATATAATAAGTATTATAAAATATCATGTCATGTTAAGTGACTCAACACACTTCATCACCCTAATCAAAACACACATTCAGGAACAGCATATTAATTCAACATCATACTCAATAACAACACAACAATACCAACACAAATACACGTGTAATATTGGAATACATCCATTCATATTACACGCCATACATATATTATGCAATGAGACTCCATGCATGCGGTACCGACTATTTTGTGAACATATAGTTCAACCTCACCGTCCAAATCCCGGCACGGCTACCAAGCTCACTAGTCCCACTCATTTGAGACATAGTGACTCACTCACTAATTCCTCACCATGGGAATTAGCTACCACCCCAAATGGGCCATGCTATGCACGCTAATCACCTAGCATGCAAACATCAACAATAATCAAAATGATTTACTCACTAATTCCTCACCATGGGAATTAGCTACCACCCCAAATGGGCCACAATATGCATGCTAATCACCTAGCAATGCAACAACAACAACACACAAGAATAGACATATGCTCACACTCTAAGCCATAAAACAGTCTATTCGCAAATGCATACATTCACATCATCATGTATACCATCGCATATCATCAACAAAAGCATATCATATCATGCCACATAATTAATCATAGTATTAGCACACTCTACTAATACCTATACTATTCAAAACAACGGGAAGTGATCCCTACAACATCATACCTCAGCTAAGTACATCACTCAGCCTAAACAACCAAAAACTGCACAACCATTGTTCAGGAAAACCACAAGTCTTCCCATACGCGTATCGCCTATGCCCATACGCGTATGGCGCATTTCCTCGCCCATCCCATACGCGTATCGCCCACGCCCATACGCGTATGCTACGCGTACCACATCCTCATACGCGTACCAACAGAGACGTTTTCACGTTCAAAACATCATCTCTTTCACTCATACGCGTATAGCATACGCCATACGCGTACCACTCCAGGGATACGCGTATCACACGCGTATGGCGCGTACCAGCGCCAAAACCCCCATTTTCAAGCCATCCCATACGCGTATTGCCTAGTGCCATACGCGTATGACCAGAATCCAGTTTTCCAGATCTGCTATGGGTTTTCTCTGCTACGAGATCCTTCAGATCCAACCTCTCATAGTCCAATTTTTCATACACGTTCGTTCGTTTTATCAATTACAACTCAGATACATTCAACTTCTCAAATCGCTAACCTTACTACATCTAATTCCTACGAATTTCATCAATTATTATCCAATTTCGTTCATCCATATTTCACAAATTCGTCACATATCATTTCAATCAGAGTCAAATTCAGAGGTTCATCACTACCCATTACATGCTATCCCATAAGACCCATCAAACGATGATAAACCCCCCTTACCTGAGTAAATCCGGCAATTCCGTTAGCTTCAAGCTTTTCCCCTTCTCGTGCTCTGCCTCTTTGCCCTTTCTCTTTCAGCCGCTTCTCTTTTCCTTTTTCACGTGAAAACCCTTTTCCCAAAAATTAGGACTTTTTATTATTCCAACTTATATACTCCAATAATAAAACCCAATAATATTATCCCAATAATAATATTAATAATCCAATAATTTTCTAATTATTTAATTAAATTAATAAATAAAATATTAACTTAATTTAAACAATTATCTTAATTTCATCGGGGTGTTACAACTCTCCCCCACTAAAAGAGTTTTCGTCCTCGAAAACATACCTCAAGTGAACAACTCAGGATAAGACTCCTTCATCTGACTCTCAAGTTCCCAAGTCACATTGCCACCTGCTGGTCCTCCCCAAGCTACCTTCACCAAGGCGATCTCTTTACCCCGCAACTGCTTCAACTCTCGATCCTCGATCCTCATAGGTGATGTTTCAACAGTCAGGTTATCTCTCACCTGTACATCATCTACTTGGACTACATGCGACGGATCATGAATGTACCTCCTCAACTGAGACACATGAAAAACCTCATGCAAATTCGCAAGCGACGGCGGTAAAGCGACACGATAGGCTACCTCTCCTATCCTTGCTAAAATCTGATAGGGACCAATAAATCGAGGTGTCAACTTCTTCGACTTCAAAGCTCGACCAACTCCAGTTATCGGAGTAACACGAAGAAACACATGATCTCCCTCTTGGAACTCAAGTGACTTCCTCCTTTTGTCGTGATAACTCTTCTGACGACTCTGAGCAATTCTCATCTTCTCCTGAATCATCTTAATCTTTTCTGTAGTCTGTTGAACAATCTCCGGTCCAACCACAGCACTCTCACCGGACTCATACCAACATAACGGTGTCCGACATCTCCTACCATACAAAGCTTCAAACGGTGCCATACCAATGCTCGAATGAAAACTATTGTTGTAGGTAAACTCAATCAAAGGTAAATAACAATCCCAAGCACCTCCCTTTTCCAAAACACAAGCTCTCAAAAGATCCTCTAGCGACTGAATCGTCCTCTTAGTCTGACCATCAGTCTGCGGATGATATGCAGAACTCAATCTCAGCTTAGTTCCCAAAGCCCTCTGCAAACCTTCCCAGAACTTCGATGTAAATCTAGGATCTCTGTCCGAAACAATACTAGACGGAATACCATGCAAACTTACAATCTTCTCAATATACAACTCAGCCAATCTCTCTAACGGATAATCCATTCTGATCGGAATGAAATGAGCCGACTTCGTCAATCTATCCACAATCACCCAAATAGCTTCAAAATTCTTACTTGTCCTCGGTAAACCCGAAACAAAATCCATACCGACACTGTCCCACTTCCACTCTGGAATAGCCAACGGTTGCATTAGCCCAGACGGCTTCTGATGCTCAATCTTCGACTTCTGACAAGTCAAACAGGAATAAACAAAACTCGCAATTTCTCTTTTCATTCCCGGCCACCAAAATAGCTTTTTCAAATCATGATACATCTTTGTAGCTCCAGGATGAATACTCAAGCCACTACGATGTCCTTCCTCCAGAATACTCTTCTTAAGTTCGGTAACATCCGGAATACACACCCGATTACCAAATTTCAAAACACCATTCTCATCAACTCTGAATTCACCACCTTGACCTTGATTCACTAAAGTCAACTTATCAACCAAAAGCATATCGGATTTCTGACCTTCTCTAATCTCATCCAGAATACCACTTGTTAACTTCAACATTCCCAATTTAACACTATTGTGAGTACTCTCACACACCAAACTCAAGTCTCTAAACTGTTCAATTAAATCCAATTCCTTAACCATTAACATAGACATATGCAATGATTTCCGACTCAATGCATCAGCCACTACGTTTGCTTTACCCGGATGGTAATTCAAACCAAAATCATAATCCTTCAGAAATTCTAACCATCTCCTCTGTCTCATATTCAGCTCTTTCTGATCAAACAAATACTTTAAACTTTTATGGTCACTGAAAACCTCAAATCTCGATCCGTACAAATAATGCCTCCATAGTTTCAGAACAAATACCACAGCTGCCAACTCTAAATCGTGTGTCGGATAGTTCCTTTCATGAATCCTCAGTTGTCTCGAAGCATAAGCGATAACCTGCTTATTCTGCATCAACACACCACCCAAGCCCAACAATGAAGCATCACAGTAAACCTCAAATGATTCCGACGAACTCGGTAATATCAGAATAGGAGCAGTAGTCAACCTTCTCTTTAACTCTTGGAAACCTTCTTCACATTTCGAGTCCCAAACAAACGCTTTCCCCTTTCTAGTCAACATCGTCAACGGTAACGCCAACTTAGAAAATCCCTCAATGAACTTCCTATAATAACCAGCCAAACCAAGAAAACTTCGAATCTCAGCAACAGACTTCGGAGCTTCCCACTTAGATACCGCTTCTATCTTAGAAGGATCAACAGCAACACCACCTCCTGAGATCACATGACCAAGAAAACTAACCTCTTCTAACCAAAATTCACACTTAGACAGTTTAGCAAATAACTTCTTTTCTCGGAGAACTTCTAAAACCACTCTCAAATGCTCAGCATGTTCTTCTTCAGATTTCGAATACACCAAAATGTCATCAATAAACACCACAACAAACTGATCTAGATACGGATGGAAAATCCTATTCATATACTCCATAAATACACCAGGCGCATTAGTCACACCGAAAGGCATCACAGAATACTCATAATGTCCATACCTTGTTCTGAAAGCAGTCTTCTGAATATCCTCAGTTTTCACACGTATCTGATGATACCCAGATCTCAAATCTATCTTGCTGAACACACTCGCACCAACCAATTGATCCATCAAATCATCAATCCTCGGTAACGGATACCGATTCTTGATCGTCACTTTATTCAGTTGCCTGTAGTCCACACACAACCTCATAGTACCTTCTTTCTTCTTAACCAACAACACTGGTGCACCCCACGGTGACACACTCGGACGAATAAATTTCTTATCCAACAGATCTTCCAACTGACTCTTCAATTCAGCTAACTCAACAGCAGACATACGGTACGGAGCCATCGATATCGGTCTAGTACCAGGTACCAAATCAATCGAGAACTCAACTTCACGCTCTGGCGGCAATTCATTCACCTCTTCCGGAAACACATCAGGAAAATCACACACCACTGCTAGATCGCCAATCACCAGTTTATCTTTAGCTTCCATAGTCGCTAACAGCATAAACAACTCTGCCCCATCTACTACTGCCTCATTCACCTGCCTTGCAGATAGAAACAAATTCTTTCCTTCTTCAATCTCAGGAAAAATCACAGTCTTATCAAAACAGTTGATATAGACTCGGTTAAACACCAACCAGTTCATACCCAGAATAACATCAACCTGTACTAGTGGAAGACACACAAGGTCTATCCCAAAGTCTCTACCAAAAATACTCAAAGGACAATCCAAACAAACCGAAGTAGTAGTCACTGAACCCTTCGCAGGAGTATCAATCACCATACTACCACGCATCTCAGATATCTCTAACTTAAGTTTCACAGCACAATCCAAAGATATAAAGGAATGAGTCGCACCTGTGTCAATAATAGCTACAAGAGGAAAGCCATTAATATAACACGTACCTCGGATCAAACGATCATCTGCAGAAGTCTCAGAACCCGATAAAGCAAAGACCTTGCCTCCTGACTGATTCTCTTTCTTCGGCTTAGGACACTGTGGACTGATATGACCCAACTCTCCACAGTTGAAACAAGTCACAGTCTTCAACCGGCAGTCTGCAGCCAAGTGACCACCTTTTCCACACTTGAAACATTTCTTCTCATTACTGGTACACTCATGGATACGATGCCCAGCCTGACCACATCTATAACACTTAGCAGGAGCACTAGAGTCTCCCCCACTAGGTCTCTTTATCCCACTCTGTCTCTGAAAACCTTTGCCAGCTGCATACGGTTTTCCACGATCATTCTGATTCTTGCCTTTCCTATCAACCCTTTGCTGATAGCTCTCAGCTCTGGCTTTGGAATCCTGTTCAAAAATCCTGCAACAGTCCACCAAGTCAGAAAACACTCTGATCCGTTGATATCCAATAGCCTGCTTGATCTCGGGACGTAACCCGTTCTCAAACTTCACACATTTTGAAAATTCTCCAGTAGCCTCACTATAGGGGGTGTAATACTTCGACAGCTCTGTGAACTTAGCAGCATACTCTGTAACAGACTTGTTACCCTGCTTCAATTTCAAGAACTCTATCTCTTTCTTCCCTCTAACATCCTCTGGAAAATACTTCCTCAGGAATCTCTCTCTGAACACAGCCCAAGTGATTTCAGCATTCCCAGCAGTTTCCAACTCAGTGCGGGTAGCAACCCACCAATCATCAGCTTCTTCTGACAGCATATGCGTACCGAACCTGACCTTCTGGTTATCGGCACACTCAGTCACTCGGAAAATCCTCTCAATCTCCTTCAACCACTTCTGAGCACCATCTGGATCGTATGCTCCCTTGAACATTGGAGAATTGTTCTTCTGGAACTCACTCAGTTGACGAGCAACTCCCATTCCCACAACATTCGGATTTCCTCCAAGTACTCCAGCTAGCATACCCAGAGCCTCAGCAATCGCAGCATCATCTCTACCTCTTCCAGCCATCTCTATTCTGAAAACCCAAACAACTAAAACAATAAGTACTGATAGGTTACACAACACCTATACCGTACCGGGGAAACTGGAATAATTACGACTCGACTCGACCGACTATGCTCTGATACCACTAATGTAACACCCTTCTAAAATACCCCAATAATTTAATTAAAATAATAAACATATAACAATTCAGAGTAATTATGCACTTCAAGGGTGTCACACAGAATATTCACACCATTCAACAATATAACGGTCATGCTCTTTTATTACTTCAAAACAGTTGCATAAAACACATCAGACGTAAGTTTCATCGATTATCGTAAACATTACATGGAAAATGGTTCTCAACCAACAATAAAACATTCAAAACAAGTTAAGACAACCCATCCCGATGTTACATCTATCAGAGCACGACCCACTAAGGAGACTACACTAGACTCCAAGCATTAACTTCTACTCAACTCACTGCTCGTTACCTGAAAAACAGTTGTAAGGGTGAGTTCCTCAATCGATATAATAAGTATTATAAAATATCATGTCATGTTAAGTGACTCAACACACTTCATCACCCTAATCAAAACACACATTCAGGAAGAGCATATTAATTCAACATCATACTCAATAACAACACAACAATACCAACACAAATACATGTGTAATATTGGAATACATCCATTCATATTACACGCCATACATATATTATGCAATGAGACTCCATGCATGCGGTACCGACTATTTTGTGAACATATAGTTCAACCTCACCGTCCAAATCCCGGCACGGCTACCAAGCTCACTAGTCCCACTCATTTGAGACATAGTGACTCACTCACTAATTCCTCACCATGGGAATTAGCTACCACCCCAAATGGGCCATGCTATGCACGCTAATCACCTAGCATGCAAACATCAACAATAATCAAAATGATTTACTCACTAATTCCTCACCATGGGAATTAGCTACCACCCCAAATGGGCCACAATATGCATGCTAATCACCTAGCAATGCAACAACAACAACACACAAGAATAGACATATGCTCACACTCTAAGCCATAAAACAGTCTATTCGCAAATGCATACATTCACATCATCATGTATACCATCGCATATCATCAACAAAAGCATATCATATCATGCCACATAATTAATCATAGTATTATCACACTCTACTAATACCTATACTATTCAAAACAACGGGAAGTGATCCCTACAACATCATACCTCAGCTAAGTACATCACTCAGCCTAAACAACCAAAAACTGCACAACCATTGTTCAGGAAAACCACAAGTCTGCCCATACGCGTATCGCCTATGCCCATACGCGTATGGCGCATTTCCTCGCCCATCCCATACGCGTATCGCCCACGCCCATACGCGTATGCTACGCGTACCACATCCTCATACGCGTACCAACAGAGACGTTTTCACGTTCAAAACATCATCTCTTTCACTCATACGCGTATAGCATACGCCATACGCGTACCACTCCAGGGATACGCGTATCACACGCGTATGACGCGTACCAGCGCCAAAACCCCCATTTTCAAGCCATCTCATACGCGTATTGCCTAGTGCCATACGCGTATGACCAGAATCCAGTTTTCCAGATCTGCTATGGGTTTTCTCTGCTACGAGATCCTTCAGATCCAACCTCTCATAGTCCAATTTTTCATACACGTTCGTTCGTTTTATCAATTACAACTCAGATACATTCAACTTCTCAAATCGCTAACCTTACTACATCTAATTCCTACGAATTTCATCAATTATCATCCAATTTCGTTCATCCATATTTCACAAATTCGTCACATATCATTTCAATCAGAGTCAAATTCAGAGGTTCATCACTACCCATTACATGCTATCCCATAAGACCCATCAAACGATGATAAACCCCCCTTACCTGAGTAAATCCGGCAATTCCGTTAGCTTCAAGCTTTTCCCCTTCTCGTGCTCTGCCTCTTTGCCCTTTCTCTTTCAACCGCTTCTCTTTTCCTTTTTCACGTGAAAACCCTTTTCCCAAAAATTAGGACTTTTTATTATTCCAACTTATATACTCCAATAATAAAACCCAATAATATTATCCCAATAATAATATTAATAATCCAATAATTTTCTAATTATTTAATTAAATTAATAAATAAAATATTAACTTAATTTAAACAATTATCTTAATTTCATCGGGGTGTTACATGAAGCAGATGAAAGGATGAAGTGAGGATGAGACCTCACAGCTCTTATCCCTGACCAGGGAGAGCTTCTGACAAATGAGCATGGGTCCAGAATGGGGGAACCCTTCTATACTCAGAGACTCTGACACAATGTGCACTGCACGGATCTTGGGCTTGTGATCTCAATGCTACAACCATGTAATGGGAGCAAGGAGAAGACTCAACTGAATAGTGGGGGATAGATTGCATATCCCTACCTTCCACCAATTGCCTTGATTAAGGACTTTACCTGCTTAGGCACAATATAAAACAATCACAATCATCGCCTCTTAAGGAGGACTTCAGACATTTATTTGCTCGGCCAAATAACAGACCGGGTCTCCAGACTACATGAAGTTAGGAAGTTATACCTCAATGCAAGTTGCTTAAGCAAAGCAAAGCAAAAGTTCACAAGGAACTGAGCAACTAAAAGTACCTGTACAAAAGCTAACCAGTTAATAACTCAGACAACCAATCAGAAAACAACAAGTTAATCAGTCAAACTATGCAAGCCAAGGCACACAAAGGCAAGCTATGAGCTCAAGCCCAAGCTTCACAACCTACAAAACAATGTTATGTTAGTGTACAAACATCAAACAACATCATTTCAATCAACTTGGATCATTCTCCATGAGCCTTATGCTATTCATCCTGAAAAATCAAGCAAATATTAGCAACTAGACCACTAGGCCAAGCCTAGGGTCCAAAAGCAATAAAAATTCCTAAACAGCAAGGTATCTCTAACCAAAGTCAAATTAATGCAAATAGAAAACCAACACAATTAGTCCCATGTCCATATCATTCATTATATTTATTTCATGCACAAAACAATCTAAACTAGTTCAAATGGAACACCAAACATCCAAACAGAACTATTGCATTCAAATCCCTATCAAAACAAATCCAAAAAATCTCAAATAAATTACACCTAAACAGGACCTAATCAAGGTCCAGCATGTCAAATTTTAGCCTAATTGGACCAAGGTAACTATGTCAATGAAAATCAACAAAAACAGACACAATTATATGCTCCAAATCACAACATCAACACATACTTCCACTTCAAAAATTCATAACTCAATGAAAACAGTAAAGAAATGGATGGGACCAAAGCAGGGATGTCACACAATGTGTCTATTACAAGCATACCAAATCTCATGATCATTCAATACCATATGAGCATTTCACATCAAATATTCAAACATGTGTCACATGAACTTGCATAATCAACCACCAGAGATGAAAAATAGCAATCAATTTGAAAATGCTACATAAAATTCCACAAAAATTCCCATAGCATCTTAACATGTTAATCAACCATCATGCAAAATTTCATTCCATTCTACCAAGTCTAGGTCACTCAAATAAATCCAGCAAGTTGACATAATAAGGTGTGACACACATTGTCACACCTAAGTTCAAAAATTTGTATCTCAATGACCAGGTATCAAAAATTCATGAAATTTACATGGAAATAAACATCAGCCAGTCAACAATCATCACAAAAATTTTCAAGAATTCATTTGCAACTATGATAATTTCATGAACAAAATGGCAAAGTGTATCAAATTTACATACATGTGAAACAAACCTAAGTCAAACATGATTTCTACCATGCACAACTTTGACCAATAGGTCAAAAAACATCTACAGTCAACAAGGAAGTCAAAGAAAAAATTCCTATATTTTTCTGAATTTTCTATGATTTTTGGTGATTTTTCTAAGGTGTTATGAATTTTTTATGATTTTTAATGAATTAAATTAATTAGTTAGTAATGGCATTTCTGTAATTAGTTAAGGTGGGGGCGGTAAACAGCATATTCAAAATTTCAAACCAAATTAAAGATCAAACAAGCTTCCATCATCGTTTTCATCTCAAAAATTACCAGAACCTCAAGAACATCAAGATCCATGAGCTAACACGAAAATGAGCAAGCATATAACCGTTGGACTCGTCTAAGAACATAGAACACGAATATCAACTTAATTTTGCCTAAAAGTTCCTCTATCTCCTGAATCGGTGAGGTTAGGGTTTGGCATCGCAAATTAAAATCCAGATTTCATGCGCTATAGTCATCTATTTGCTAAACTACTCACATCACTGAACTCCACATGAGATGAACTTTCAAACGCATATAAACATTAAGCATATCATGAGATTCGAAAAACTTCAAAACCTGGAATGGCAGTGATGTTACGAGCGTTCTTGAGCTTTAATGTCCACAAACAAATGCAGTTGAAGGTCCAGGTGATTGAATGATGTAATTAGGTTATGATGCAACAGCTTCTAATGCACGAAATTTGGAATTGCCATTGATGTAGCTCGTTGGTGCAGTCACGATTCCAAGCCTTCTTCAATCCATACTCCACAAACAGATTGAGATGATGATGAGATGAATTCAAATCCAAAAGAAATTCCAAGATTGATCAAGATTTGATGAAGTTTGATGAAGTTGAAGGTTTTGTGTTCTTGAGAGAAGTTGAGAGAATGTGATGAGTTTTTGATCTGATTTTGGAAAATGTGCAATTCTGTTAGGATTATTGTGTGATTAGAAATATATATGTGTGCTTAAACCATGATTAACCATGTTAATTAACCATTTGGAATGTGTAAGTGAAATGTTAATTTTCAAGTGAGGGCAAAATGGTCACTTCTTAAGCCAGCTCATTGCCACCTCATGGACAACTCATACAACTTCCAAATACCTGTCATGAGCTATTGCAACTTGTTTCACTCTCATTGGATGTGTATTTTGGAAAATCACATGTGAATGGTTATGTGTCCATTTTTGCAATTTCATTTTACAAGTCAAATTCCAAACCACAAACCTTAGGCATGAAATGATGATTCCAACAACTTTTAAATACCATTTGTGAGGTGTAGCAAAAATTCCCACTCAAAAATTCCAATTATTTCACAAGTTGGACAATTTTGCCCTTGGTCCATTTTAACTGTCCAGTTGAAATTTGACTTTTTGCATTGACCACTTTTGGAAAAATCCAATTATGCACCATGAAAGTACATGTCAA
Organism: Lathyrus oleraceus; assembly: GCF_024323335.1. Taxonomy (NCBI): domain Eukaryota; kingdom Viridiplantae; phylum Streptophyta; class Magnoliopsida; order Fabales; family Fabaceae; genus Lathyrus; species Lathyrus oleraceus. The sequence goes on from NC_066582.1 coordinate 389,347,095, forward strand.
ATGGAGTTTGTGCATATAAAGAACTTGCAATTTGGATGCTCCATGTGGAAGTTATGCTCTCCTGATTATGGATCATTTTTGAAATTCACTGAGCCATAATTTTCCAACCATACATGGGAATTTCAAGTTCTTGGACTTTTTGGAAAGTTGAGAACAAGATCTACAACTTTCATGTTGAACAATTTTCCATTTGAAGCTTCCTTGGACACGTGGTCTTGAGGTCAAAATCTTTCCATTTTTGGAAACTTCTATTACAAGTCACTTTCTATTTTTGGCAGTTTTTGTTCTGACTTGATTTTCTCCATTCTTAAGCTTTGACATGTCAAATAACACTTGTTCCAACATGAATGAAGTGTATCCAACTCATTTCCACCTCCAAATCCATCAAATCATGTACAGTTGACCACAGTTGACTTTTTCAATTGACAGATGAAATTGGCAATGCATAGATCAAATTAAGCCCCAATCTCCAACCGAAATGGCTCAAGGGTGAAACCCTAGCCTCAATAAGCACAATATAATCATAGAATGAACCCCATAGCCATCATAAACCTCATCTCCTGATTATGCCCTGATTGGCCCAATGCAACTGATCAGGGTTGACCAGTGGTCAAAACCCTAATCTCAAGGAATCCTGCTTCAACACTTGATGATAACAAACCATGATGATGATGATGTATCATTGCAATCAAGATGAAGACCAATATCCTTTGAGAACCATAAAACCCTAATTCACAGCCCAATCCTCAGATGATCAATGACCAGTCCAATGAAACCCTAGGCTTGCACTTTGACTTTCTCATCTTCTGATCAAGACTTGAGAGTATAGCTTGCACAATGTAACCACATGATATGCAATATGCAATGCCTAATGACCTAAAAATGATATGCAACATGATAATGCTAGTCCCAAGAGAGGAGGGCAAATTTTGAGGTGTTACAGTTGGTACTCAGTATCTTATCCCTATGAAGTTTGTCCGAGCATTGGATTCTTCAATCCCCAGCAGGTTCTCACTACTGTACTTCCCCAAGCGTTTGTTTCAGGCTATACCCTCCCCAGTAGAGTCGATAGTGCCAGACTATACATCCCCAGCGGAGTTGACAGTGCCAAACTGTATCTTCCCAGCAGAAACGGCTACTCCTCAGAGTTCGGTGCCAGATCGATGATCTCGACGCCAGATCTATGGTCTCTTTCCTTGAAGCAGAATCTCGGTACCGTATCAATGTTTGTTTCCCCTGCTGAGTCGTCTTTCTCGCAGATTATGGTTGCCAGAACCATTGTCGTTTTCCTCAACAACAAGCTTTCAGTGCCATTCTCTCCCCAGTCAGAGTCTCGGTATTTTGTTATTGCCAGAACGTCGCGTGGCTGGTCATTTCCCCACAGAGTTCATTGTGCTGTGCATCTCCAACAACGTCGCCTGGGTCCAGAAGATTGTGATCATTCCCCAATAGAATTCCTTGCCTCGACTTGGCATTCTCTAACCTAGCATTTCGCATCCCTGTATGTAGAACCATATCGCATTGCATCCTCCCAAATCGCGTAGCATTTCCATTTTCATGGAGCATTACGCCATTGAAAAATTCAAACATATTCATGTAAAGCATAAGACATTCTCGGTATCCCAAGTGATAGTCCAGAAGTTTGTTTCCAGTACTCAGGTTGAAGGTCGTTCGTGACTTATCCTTCATTCCTAGCAGGGGTCGTTGGCCATGCGCCGCCTCAATTATCATTTTCCCTATTTCTGCCGATGCTGACAGGCATGAAAGTTTTCCGGTATCCAGACCGAAGGGGCATTCAGGACAGTTTTCCGATGTTCAGATCGAAGAAGTTTCTGACTTTCAGGTCGATGCAACTTGTGGCATTCAGGCCAGTTTTCCGGTATTCAGACCGAAGTGGCACTCAGGCCAGTTTTCCGATGTTCATATCGAAGAAGTTTCCGACGTTCAGGTCGATGCAACTTGTGGCATTCATGCCAGTTTTCCGGTATTAAGACCGAAGTGGCATTCAGGCCAGTTTTCCGATGTTCAGATCGAAGAAGTTTCTGACGTTCAGGTCAATGCAACTTGTGGCATTCAGGCCAGTTTTCCGATGTTCAGATCGAAGAAGTTTCCGACGTTCGGGTCGACGCAACTTATGGCATTCAGGCCAGTTTTCCGATGTTCATATCGAAGAAGTTTCCGATGTTCAGGTCGAGGCAACTTGTGGCATTCAGGCTAGTTTTCCGATGTTCAGATCGAAGAAGTTTCCGACGTTCAGGTCAAGGCAACTTGTAGCATTCAGGCCAGTTTTCCGATGTTCAAATCGAAGAAGTTTTCGACGTTCAGGTCGATGCAACTTGTGGCATTCAGGCCAATTTTCCAGTATCCAGACCGAAGTGGCATTCAGGCCAGTTTCCCGGTATTCAGACTGATGTTTGATAATCTCGTATCTTCCGATGCTCAGATCGAGGTCATTTCCAGTATTCAGATTGATGAGCCGCATTCAGGCCACGGTTATTTCTATGTTGTCATTTATTTTGGTATTCAGGCTAACATTCTTTTTTTGGTGTTCAGACCGACTCTCACCGTACCAGACGGATTCTTTACTGATGCTCAGATCAAGGCCACCTCTCTGCCGATCCTGACAGGCATTGTTACTTCATTTTTCACTTCAGTGTAAATTTTCGGGCTTTTATTGTATTCAATCACTTGATACCTCGAAAATGCGAAAGCCGTTGCTATCTTCATTTCGGGTCTCCAGTTGATTGAATAGGGGGAGCTGTAATACCCCAAAATTTAACCTTCATTTTTCCTGGAAGAATGGGTTTATGTTTTACATTTTCATTGGCATCATACTAGGTCATACTCATTGCATACTACATTGGTGACATGGAAATCAGGTTTTGATTGATCACTCCTTAACAGAAGGAGCCCACACAAAGCAAGATTGAGGATTGGACATCATTTTCTAAGTATACAAGTTGCAAGGGTCTCAAGAGGCTCCAGGTATCTCATCATGGTCCTCAGTTCATTAGTGAAGGATTCAGAGCTCTCAAAGTGTGCATCTGGATTTAATCAGGAAATTAGGGTTTCATGGCTACCTGCAACAGGAAATGTTTGGTTGGAAGTAGAGGAGCTCATCCATGTCATGATTGGAGAGGCATCTTGGCCTAGGAAGATTCATAATTATCTCAGAAAGATCCATTGGCAATCAGTGCAATCAGTTCTTGATCATTTTCCCCTAAAACTAGGGTTTGGTATAAAATCAGTTTATTTCTGATTCCTTGGGAGAAACTCTTTTCCATGGCCCTCCATATGTCCACAAGGGTCTACATACAAAAAAATCATCTCTTTATTTGAGCCAGAAGTGCTCCAATTGATCATTGGAATTGAGAATCAGACAGTTTGGGAAAAGTCAACTGTGGGGCCAGAAAAGTCAACTCCTGACATTTTGAGAGTGGAATCTCAAAATCCATGCCTAGGGGAGCCTACATGTGAAATTTGATCAAGGTTGGATCTTGGATTCATCATTTAATTAGGAATTGGAAAAGTTACTTAATTTGGGAATGGTTGACTTTCCATTTAGGGCAAGTTTTCATGATTGTTGCATTCACTTTAAGCCCATTTTCCATCAAGATAAAAGCTCCATTTGAAACTTTCTCCAATATGAAAGTTGTTCCTCTTGTTCCAAGCTTTCTAGAGATATAAAGTTTGCTCCATTTGGATTAAAATTGAGAAAGTTATGCTTGGTCAAAGTAGGGCATATTTTTAGGACACTTAGAAAAAATCTCTAAGTCCAAAAATCTTCAAAGTTTGTCAAGACTTCTTGGCCAGTTTACTTGCACTTCAAGGCATTATTTGAAAGTACTTTCTTCACAACAATTATACCTTTCCATGTCCTCTTTCACCTACTTTTGGAATCATCTCATTTGGATTCATGGTTTGAGAGATACATTCACCTAAAGTGGGCACCATGACTTGATTTTCTAGGCAGATTTTGGGCCTGGCTGGCCCAACCAGTTTCGCAATGTTGTGACATGACTTTGAGGACATTTTTCACCTTGTTCTATTCATCATTTCAACTTGTGCTCAACATGAAAGTTGCTATGCTCCATGAGGACTTTCTACTGTTTGCATTATCTCACCAATTGGTGGCTTGATCATCAAGTTACATGGACACAAAGTCACCACCTTGGAATATTTTTCTTGCTTGCCAAACCAACCATGCATGCTGCACAAACTAGCCCACGTTTTTACATCATTTGGCCATGCATTGGATATTCACTCACTTAAGTTTGGCCCAAAATAACAATATTTCATATGTCCATTCTTTCTACACCTCACATTGCATTATTTTTCTCATGGACATCATGGATTTCTAAGCCCATTAGAACATTTGATCACCATATTTAAGAGACTAGAAACCCTAAACCTAAAATAAGCATTGGAATTTCGTGGCAAGGAAGCAAGGAAAGGTCACATAGCAAACTTTATTGCTCTCAACAAGTTCTCGAAGTGAAGCACCAAGAGGCAACATCATTCTCTTCTATCTTCTCCACTACCAAGAAGCAGTGGACTAACTTCCACTAGGTAACCTCCTTTCACCATCTCCATAGTTATGTTGTTGATACATCTATGCTTACTATGCTCATCATCATGCTCATCTATGCTCATCACTGTTTGCCATGCTAATCATATGTTCACGTTTGTTTCATGCTTGTTTACAATGCCAATCACATGCTTGTGTTCTTGATGTTGGATTTATTCTGTTATTTTATGTTCATATCCGTGCCCATATAGACATCTTATTGTCAATATTTCTCCATGATTAAGCCATCATTTTACTCAAACCAAGTTACCATGATAATCTACACATTTTGTACTTGAGTTTTGGTTTTATTTCATCTCATTTGGTGCATTATGGTGGTCGTATTCTTGAGTGGAAGTTTGAGAAAATCCACTGCATTTTCGTGGCTGCATGGCATTAGGGTTTGTTCCATGAAGAAGATGATGATGTGGCGCTTCATGAGCCCTTGGATCCTTGGCTTGTGTTTTAATCGTGCCCGTCCAGCCGTTTTTGTCTTTTAGTCACTTAAGTGACCTTGACCGATTGACATACATGTTACATGTTTATTTTATTAAAATGTTATTTAATAATGTGTCACGCTGGATTATTATTGTTTGGACCATGGGCCTTCGCCTGCTTGCTTTCCACACCCCCACACTCAGGGCCCATCAGCACTATTACCCCCTCTTTTATTTTCTTATTTTAATTCACATTTAATTTTTGTTTTGCTTTTAATTATTTAAAATATTTTCTTTATTCATAAAAATCCCCAAAAATATTTTCCACATTTCTTAATATCTTATTTAATTTTATTTAATTTTTATTTTCGTATTTATTTAATATTGATATTTTATTTTAATTGTTTATTCCAAGTGATTCATTTTAACACACTTATTTTTCTTGATTTTATTTTTATGTCTTAAAATTATTTTTAGCTTTTGATTTTTGGGATGAAGGTTGACCACTGTCCCATGGTCAACCTGACCTTTTCTTGGAATTTTATTTCCCATTTTTAATTTATTTTGGATTTATTTTTGACCTAGTTTGGTTGGTTGACTTTTGTTTTGACCTCTATTTTATTTCAATTAATTTATGAACCAATTTTCATTATTTTTAAAATCTTTTTGGGGGATGATGATTTCCTGACCCCACCTTAGTTAGTTTAATTTTTCATATTTTTCTTGATTAATTTGCTATTTATTTGGTATTTTTTAAGTTGACATGAATTTTCAGGTGACTTCTTTATGATTGATGTTTGACTTAGGGATTGCTTATGGCAATTGAAGATATCTTTTGATCCTCCCTTGTTCATCTCATATGCTATGTATTAGAGGCCTTCTATCTTGATTTTATTTGATCTTACCTCATTTCCTGATTTAATTATTTCAGTGGACCTTTCTTGTGCACTTATTCATCTGTCTGATTCATCTGTCATTTGTTACACTTGTTTCTTTCATCCATGCTTACCATTGCTTGATTGTTTAACATGTTCATACTTCCCATACATTGTTTAATGCTACCTTATCTCATTCTTTGATTCTTTGGTTTGATTACATACCTGTTTGCTTATCTGATTTGATTGATAATTGTTGCCTACTTGTATGATGATTGAGGCATATATTCTGATGTGATTAATAATTGTTGCCTACTTGTATGATGTATGAGGCATATATTCTTATTGTTTGATTGCCGTGAACAATCCCCATTCATAACAAATGTACCCCTCTCCCATGAAGTGTATAATATTTATTCTTTCATTCTTTATTCATCTGTTAATACAAGAATTAAAACGACCATCCGATAACCATTTCAAAACAAGATCAAAAGCTCGATCCAACGTCGAGTAATCATTTTCAAAACCTAACAGAACCAGCACGTATTCATCCATCCTCTTGTAAGTTGATTGCTTCAGGCATCTCCATCTACCTGTAAGTCGGTTGCCTCAGGCATCGCCATCTACCCTTATCTGTGGTTCCTCTCCTCGCTCCATCCGTCGACTCTTGTTCCGTTTAGGTAGCACCCATTAGGTAGAACCCTTTGTATGATAACATAGGTAGAATTCCCTTATTCTTTGCATGCTAACATTAGGTAGACATTCCCTTTTGTAAATCCTAATACATAGGTCCACATTGCATGACAACTCTAGGGCAGAGCTTCCCCACTTTTAGACCTTCCGTGCGTCTCCGATCTTGTGGTATGTCAGTCCGTTCTATTGCAAAGAGGTAACTGCCTAAGACTCGATTCAGCAAGCTGCGACACCTACTACTAGGACGTTGAACACATTGCCCACTCTCCTTTGACACAGCTGGTGTCCTCCTTTGTAAGTCCATGTTCAGATGGCAATCCCTAACCCCTAGTTAGCCGAACTACGACGACTTTGATTCTCATGTTCATATGAGATACGTAGGCACGAGATGTGATATCTTGCCGAGTTTGACTGACGACTAACAACTAATCCTTGTTTGCTTTCGCCCTTGTTTTCTCTCGCCCTCGTTGCGATCGAGACCTTCCCTTTCTCTTGCCCTAGTTGCAATCGAGACCCTTGTTCCCGTAGTTAGCTGAACTACATTTTGCTCTGATTCTCATTCCAGATGAGATACGTAGGCATAAGATGCGATGTCTTACCGAGCACACTTCTCTTTCGCCCATAGGTAGCCGAGCTACGAAGACTCTGATTCTCATGTTCAGATGAGATACGTAGGCAGTGGATGCGACATCCTTGCGAGTCATTTTCATTTTTCTTTTAACCTTTCTTTTAGCAGATAGTACCTTAGATATACCTACACCCTTTAGACAAGAACAGCAAGAGTGGATCCCGTAGAGTACTACGGATGTGTAGGGGTGCTAGTACCTTTCCTTCGCATAATCGACTCCCGAACCCTAGATTTGGTTGCGAGACCTTGTCTTTTCCTTCTCTCCAGGTTTTCTTCGATCATTTCCTTTCCCTTATTTGGGATAAATAAAGAACGGTGGCGACTCTTCTGCTTCTTTTCTTCGCCGGTTGTTTTTTCGCACCAGTTGTGACACTCTCAACAGATGAATATTGTTGAGCAAACATCGGAAGCTCTACAACAGGTTACAACCATTGATGTTACGCCCTCAACAACTTCATACCAAGAACCTCACGTTCTTGATCTCCCCCTCACATAAATCTTGCAACGCCCTTTGAAAAACTAGAAGTCCTATGTGAACTCTTGGTTGATTTTGACAACCTATAGAAAAATGGAGTAGAACTCACCAAAGAAATGGAAAACCAAGGATGGGGAAACTAATTTCAAAGGATTTATGGTCCAGTTTACACATTCCTGGTAAAGGAATTCTGGAAGTTCGCTAACTGCGACGACCACTGCACCATCTCGTATGTCCTAGGGGTCAAGATGGTAATCACAGAGAAGTCCATTGCGAAGCTACTGAACATGGAAATAGTAGGAGGAAGAAGAACATACAATATCAATCCTATGGCAAAGTATATGTCCCAGGAAATCATCTTGTTTATCTTCACTCAGAATCTAGATAAGAAAACTTCAAAGAATAAGGAACTTTACCAACATCTGAGGGTTTGGTTGAAAATAATTTTGGGAACTATCCACCACCATCCAATGTCAAGCTCCTCTGACTATATTAATACAAATCAAAAGTGCATTTTATACTTTCTGCATAAAGGGTTGAAGCTGAACCTTCCCTCCTTCCTCTTCAAATATCTGAGGGACTCAGTCAGAGACACAAGGAAAAATATGAAGCCCATAAATTACATCCCTCCGGGGAGACTAATTTCTGACATTCTCATAGAGAGTGGGATGATGGACTGCCTCATCTCTATTAACATGATGGAAGATGTTACAGTGGATGTGGGAAAGCCTCTAGACGCCAAGAATCTGAAGAGTATGGGGCTTATTGACAAGGTCAGAATCAAACCTACCTTGGACACCTTCTGGGAAGCTCTGAAGGATCATAGGAAGATACTAAATGGGTTGTATATTTTCTCTAAGATTGATCCACCAGAGGTAGTAACTCACTATCTTCAAGATCTGGAGTCTTATGGAATTAACATCTTTGGATTCTCTGTGGATTGGCTACCAAAACAGCCATCCAATTTTATGAAGAGGAAGAGGGAGCACTCTGAGAAGAAGAAGAAGAAGAAGAAGAAGAAGAAGAAGAAGACTCTGAAGCTGGGAGATTCTTTAACATCTCAGAAGCAACCTGTGCCTCTGAGCTCCTCTGCTCCAAGTAAGTCTCTTATTTCTAAAGCTCCTTTAAATTATGGATCTAAGAAAATTCTATCATCCTTACCACAACCCCTTATAACAATCTCTCCTTCTAAACCTACTATATCTATCCCCATTCTTTCAGAACTCCACACTTCAGAACCCCATACTTCTGAAACCCACAATTCTGAAACAAACACATCCTCACCCCCTACAAAAATTTAACCTCACAACCACAATAATCCATGTATCTGAGGCCATTTTATTCAATGAACCCATTTCACATCCCTCATATACTCCCTTATCTCCTCCATACTATGACCTCACCTCAAACTCTGAACACTCAGATGTCCCTAACCCAACCTCTCCCACTCTAGCGCAACTACAAGCCACATCAGAATCTAAACAAACTAAGTTTATACCATAAACCTCTGAACCAATACCACCACCTTTTTCACCCACTTCAGAAACCTCTGAAACCCTTCCACCTACTTCTGAACCCATTTCTGAACCTATCTCTGAACCCAGGTCTGAACCTACCTCTGAACATATCCCTCAAACCTCTGAACCTGACCTTACCCTTCCAACCCTGGATGAGAGTTTTGCCAAGTTCTCATAAAGCACTGCTGCGAGACTTAGGCAACTATTTGAAGAGTCTAGATAAGTGACAATCCTTCTGAAGTAAGGACTCACTGGAATGGATTTCTCAGGTGGATGACATCGGAGGTCTTCAAGCTAAAGGGAATCTCTGAACAAGTTAGAAATGACTATATCAGAGACACTAAGGAAAGACTGGAGGCGTGTCTGGCGTAGGAAGCTGAAGAACAGGATAAGAAAGAAGTTGAAGAGAAGGTCAAAATATAAGCTGAAGAAAGAGTTGTTGCTGAAGCTGCTACTGTGGCTGCTGTCGCTGCAGAAGCTGATGCTGAAGAGGCTGCTCGCATAGCTACAAAAGAAGTTGCGAAGACTTCTGAGGTTTCTCTTACTCAAAGTGAGTCACCAACATCTGATCTAGCTCCTCTGGTTCTCAAGACTCTAGAAGAGCTTCATAAGGAACAACAACTTGTGAGAGCCAGACTCGACCAGTAAGATTAGGTCAACTCTAGCATCCAGAGCCTACTTGCCCAGCTACTTCAGAGGATGACTCCTCCTCCAAACCCTTAAGCACTCTAGGATTATTTGATTGTATCTTTTAGTTCTAAGAGTTTTTTCCTCTGAGGCTTTCTTTTTCTTGTTTTTCCTCCGTGTATCTCTCTGATTTTTAAATGAAATTTTGTTTGACTTCTATGATTTACTTTATGTTTTCTTAAGTTTTTTAGTCTGACAAAAAGGGGGAGAAATGTATAGCAGTCTTTTTGGTGAAATAATATATCTAACTCTCAGAATGCACTGCTTACATTTTAATATTAAAAAATCAATTGTGCAGTCTAAGTGTTTTTACAAGATATATCTGAACAAGGAAAACTGAATCAGTATCTAAGAAACAAGTCAAGCAAGGAAAACTGAATCAGTATCTGAGAAACAAGGAAAACTGAATCAGTACCCCAGAAACCCTTTTCTGATACAAAAATTTTCTAAGTATCAGACTTAGTGGGAGATTTCTAATTTTAGGGGGAGCCTTACTATATCTGACTCTAATTCATTTAAATATGTATTTGTGTAAAGTACCACTCTTTCATAAAAAAAATCTAAGTTTTTGTCATCATCAAAAAGGGGGAGATTGTTAGAACAAGATTTTGGTTCTGCAATATATCTCTAAGTTTTGATGATAACAAAGAATGAAAAAAAATTGGTACCCTAATAATTTTCTCTAAGTGTGCATGTTTCTAAGGAAAACAATGTTTGGCTTCTAATGTAGTCCAGAAAAGTTGATCCATAAATGAAGATATCATATCTGGCTCTAAACAAAAACACTTCTGAAGCATCACATACATAATCTAGCAATGAAGTTCATATCTGAAGACTCTACAGTTGATGACTCTGCAAGACAACATTAGAAGACACTCTAACTGAAGACTAGTCAAGCTAACATATGAAGACTACTCAACAAACAACTATTTGAAGAATAGTTAAGAGAATATCTGAAGACTACAAGCTTCTGCTCAACGACTCTGATTCCACTCTGATTCACGCTCAACAAAGCATCTGACTCATCGAAATCAGAAACTTAATGAAGAAGTATTATAAGTATGGTACAATTCTCTATAACGAAAATATGGATTATGCTCCAAGAATGCTATGGAAAGGACAAGAAAGTTAATGTCATTAAGTCTCATAATGGACAAGAAATCTCCATCAATTCCCCTTCAACGATATCATCTCAAAAACACTATATAAAAGCCTCATCATCATCATGCTGAAGACGACGAGATAATACAAAAGAATTATACAATATACTTCGATTTATACACTCAAAATATTTTTATTGTAAACTCAGTAATCACACAAGAGTTGTTGCTCATAGTGTGATCATTGATCTGTGTTCTCAATTGTGCTTATACTGCTTAACTAGAAGCACTAAAGCAAACACTTGTATTTCTTTAAATTTGTTGATTTTCCTCAAGTGACTTGTTGAAGTATGTAGACTTGAGAGGGCTAAGAGATTGTTGAACTCTTAGACGTTTTTGTAATCTATTGAGATTATTGGATTAAGTCCTTATTGAAGGTGAAATCACCTTGGTCGGGTGGACTTGAGTAGCTTTGATTTTCAAGCGAACCAGGATAAATTTCTTGTGTTGTTAGCAATTATCTTTCGTGTGAGTGGTGTTGCAAAAAAAATTATTACTGGGAAAACAATTCAAACTCCCCTTTCTTGTTTTTCTCTACCTTAAATAATTCCACACCACCTCTTTAATTTCCTAAAAAAAAAGAAGAGATTCTAGAAAAGTTGTTTCTTCGCTAGAGTGCACACTAAAATTCACTCTATCAATATCATAACTCCTCTCTAT